>NC_133211.1:7850346-8055346 GCF_958299795.1 Porites lutea
GGTTAGTTGAATTGGAGTAGACAAACATCTCTTTCAAAGGGTTTCTTTTATTACTTCCATGACTCTACCACTGAATTATATTTTCGTTCTGCTACTCGCCAATGTCGATGTTATTCCAAAACAAAAACAGCTAAGTACTGTCTAAACACGAAGGAAAATCTCATCCATGTCATCCATGGCAAAACTGAAAGACAGCAGATCGTGTTTCATAACTAGATGACGTGTATTTTATTGAATGCGTGCAGCTCGTGCAAGGTGAAATTATGCTAATTTCAATCACCATCATCCTTCTTTTTAATTTTGAAAAAAAAACATCTCATACGTCTTTCTGTTTCTTCGAAACTTCAAAATTAGTTTCCCCTCAGTTTTTACTGTTTACCTTGTTTTGTTTTAGAGAGAAAAACGGAGAAAAAACCTTACAACTAACCTCAATAAATTTTGTTTACATGAGGTTGCCGGATTTGCAACGCATTGCGCGAATCGCCATAGCGCGTTGCACCCGAGAAGCAAAGTTTGAAGAAGTACAACGCCACTATATCAATATATATCAATCTAATTTTTTGTTATGTTATATAAAATTTATCCCCCTTTAACATATGTAAAAATTGAGGTTAAGAAGTGTTAAGCTTTTGCAAACGAAACGGCGAAAGACGATTAGGTGATATTTAGTGGAAGGAGGAGGTATTCAACACTTTCAAATTAAACTCAAATTTTGGCATTATACGACCAACAAGTTTAACTTATAGACGTACAGACACAAACATATGAAACTGTTTATTGATAATATTATGAAACGAATTTATCTATTTAACATTGTAGCCTGAAATTACAGAAAGAAAATAGGATTTCCGGTTCGCAAAAAGGGAAATTTCGCCGGCCTTCAAGCGCACCGGAAGCGCGGAAAGAGCGCTCGTGCCAGTCCTACTCCGCATCACACATTAAATGAAGAGCGGAGCGCTCGTTTCACCGCCCAACCTTTATCCGCCCTGCACTACACACATGGGTTCAGCCTTCGGCAAAAAAAAACAAACACAAAAGAATCAAAAACTGCCTAATATGCTCCACTAGATTCCACTCGTCAACAACTGGAGTCCATTGGAGTTACTGGAATTCTAGTCGTGCAATAGTTCGTTTTTAAGCCATGACCAGAGACAAGCATGCTACACAACGTAAGTCGCCCACGAATAGAAATGAGGGACTCCAGTGGAATCTGGATGAACACGATTAAGCTGCAGGAATCCTGAAGTTGTGAGAGAGAGACTGTTTGTAGACTGAAACAGGGACCGCGGAGCAAGGTGAAAAGTGGGAGGGCTGACAATTGAAAATAATTTTTTCATATTGAAAATCAAAAAAAGGAATAAAATCATAGCATTTGATTTGTTTCTGTCGCGTGACTTTGCATACTTTATCCAGTATTTGTTGCTCTTTATAGGTCGGCATTAGTGAAGATACCGAAATTCTTCATACGATTTTCATTCCGTCCAGCAAATGTGTTTGCAATCTCAATCACGTCCAAGCTTTCCGTTAATTTCTTATGACAATTGAGTACTGTCAAGTTGCTTAATCGCTGCTGTTTCATGTTCGATCTCAGCCATGTCTTTCAGATTCAATGCAAGAAAAGACGCGATTACAATTTTAGTATAGAAAATACTACACTGAAGTGATCTGAAAAATTTCTAACTATGGCCGTTCACTGTTCAAGTAATGTAATTCTTCTTGCCATCGAATATTTCATTGATTCGAAAGGAGAAACTGACAAAAGATAAAACTTTTATCAACTCAAAACAACTACTCACCTTCGTTTGGCTTGAAAAAGCTAGTAAGTTTCTTCATTTCGTCTGATAAAACTGATAAAAAACTCTGCCGGAGCTGGAAGTACAAAACACGCTGCCGAACAAAGCGAAGGGGTGGCCAAGGCATGGCGTTTGATCAAGGGACAAGTCGGCCCCAGGGAACAATTACCGCGAAAAGCACAGGAGCCCCACAAAATACCTGGCGTTTGAAATTAAAGAAAATACAGAGAATATAGCAAAATATAGACGGAAAAAAACTTGTTTCAAGTCTTTTTTTTAATTTTAATTATTTTTCTTTTTAGCTCAAAAAGTGGGGGCGGGGACGCAAAAAAGTGGTGGGGCCGCGGCCCTACCAGCCCCTCCCCCTCCGCGGTCCCTGTGAAAAACAGTCCGTATTTTTGCTTATTTAAGTACGCGCGAACTTTCAAACAAAAGGTCTGGGGCGAGGCTGAGTGAGGCTCGCGCGATTCGCGCGCGTGAGACTCTTAAAGCTCTTAAAGCTAAAATTTCAAAGGGACTACCAGTGTATTAGGAGGACAGCGAAGGAGTGATTTAACACTGTCTTTAATAACAAACCACATGTCCAGAAGGTTTAAAACCTTTTTGGGCGAATACAATGTTCTTGCATAGAAAACGAAAAAAACGTGTTCACGAATGAGATCGCCCTAATCTCATGTCAAAATATTACATCTAAAGCTCTGTTCTTTGTACAAAATTCATCAATAAATATAACATTTGACATATAAACAACAGGCATACAGGAGAAGGTTAGTTCAAAGTGCCTCTACACTGTGGCGCACCACATAAACAGGGTATTTTCTCGTCCTCGATGGGGAATTTATAATCGTAGGTAATTTCTTCGTTCACTTGAATGTCCCTCTTGGAGTAGATGACTATTTTCTTTTCATTTTCTAACGTGACGATCTTGGCATAGCAGTTGGGCTGCCGAAAGAGAGAAAAGAATACGTTTAAATCACACACGCGAGAAAAATCGCGAGGGTCGGAAGTCCCTCCCTCGCGCGTGACTCTGCCTATCGCGCCGGACGTGACTTTTCGTCTGGCTTTGCTTGTTCGCAGAGTAATAAAAAAGAGAACATTGGATTAACCCAAGGTGCTGGGCATTAAACAGATAAATCAGGCTAGGGTAAGTAAAGAATAGTATACAGCGATTTTGAAATACCCTTTACGGTTTGGTTTGAATAGAACTGAAGAACTTTAGTACTGATAGAATAGAAAAACTGAGCAAAAAAAAAAAAAATAGGAGAGAGACTTTTAGATTCGATGACGAGAACGAGAAATACGAGGACGAGATCTTCTCAATACCAGGAAGTGGACTAGCGATACTTTGGCGGGAAAACGTGATAGTCGTCGTTATTCTACCACGGGTGTTAACGAAAATAGGCTGATTAAGCAACAGGACGAGAACGTCAGTTGACGAAGGGAAAGCGCGCGGAAAGGACTAAACACGACTTCTGGTGCTCAATTTGCCGCTCTGCCATTGGTCAAGCCAGTTGTTTGATTTGCGCGCGTCATCGTCAATCTTCTTCAATGAGAATAACCGAGCTAAACTTTCTGGTGAAAAAAAGTACAAAGAAGCTTTCCTGGGTGTCTAATTTTTTGAGAATACACGAAAACCCTTTAAAACTCCTCCTCGCAGTCGACCTCTTCCTAAAGGTCTCTAATTACTTACATCACAGCAGTGATTTATAAACCGCGCCAGGTTTCCTTTTGTAGTTGCATCGATAATCGTGTCCTGATCCACTCGAAACAAGTAACTGGAACCAATGCCCATTTCCTCATAACGCCGTTCACGAATATCCGCTATAGGCTGTCTGATGATCTCTCCAACATACTCGGTCACCATTTCATCCGCTGCTATTGATTCCTGTGCAAACAATCCCCAGTCGTGAATACCTGACTTGGCAAATCGAAGCTGTTTCTTACGCACCTGCAGAATAACAAGACAAGACGCACACACTGAGAAGAAGAAAAATCTTGAAGCATTACATGTCTGGGAGGTGCTATACTATACTCGGGTATTTGCCTTCTAGGTCTGTGATGGATTTCCAATTCTTTTTTTTTTTTATTAAAACAGAGAGATTTTTCGGTCGCTGATTGGCCGAGAGCTATGGTCTATCAGAGCATAGTCTCATAGACTATGGAAATGACGTGGCGTAAATTCTTTTTAACTTTCTCTCGCACGCAATTTTTCAAGAAACTTCACCGGAAATGGACGTCAAAAACTGTCAATGTCATTGCAAAAAACAAATATGCAACACTTTTTCCATGCTCTATACTCTTATCGACCATAAAAATGACGTGAAAGCACTCGCCAGATTTGTAAACATTTTGACGTCAATTCTATGGTAAAGACCATGAAAAATTGTTGTCGAATGGTTAATAGGCCACATAGTTAATAAACTAGAATACCGGTAATTTCAAACAACGTTTTAACAGCAACACGAATCTATTCGTTCCAAGTGTGTCCCGTGGAATCAAAACCTAAATCAAGACTACTGGCATTGTATGTGTAAAGGAAAACACTTCTCACCCTTAGCTGATTGAATTTGAGTAAGTCGCCAAATTCCTCGTTACACACAGCTGACTGAAGTCTTCTTTGAATTGCTCTGTGCTCTCGAGATTGCTGCTTGGCCTTGTTACCATCCGTTTTCTGAAATTAAACATTGTACATGTAAGCAATGGACTTTAGACAGCTAAACATTCGGGTTTCTTTCTCAAAATCGGTTTCTCAAGGCGCGAAGAGTCTAGAAAACTAGAAACCTCTCCCTCCTCCCTACTACTTCTGTAGGAATGAATAGGGGCGACAAATGAGAATTCAAATTTTGATCTTAGGGTTCAAAGGGTTAACATTGCCAATTACGCGCCCTTTTTCGCTATGTAACTCAGTGACGTTGACGAGAAAATTACTTGTAAAGTAAAAATTACACTTTCGTGTCAAGCAAATAGGTCTCCAAAACATTACATCAAACCTTACAAACTGTTAGGCTAAAAAGGTTTCAAGTCACCAAATTGCAATCTGATTTAATCTTCTCTACTACTGTCCATTCGTGCTTTCTGTTGTATTTGCTGTGTTATAAGCCCCTATGTTTAACGTTTTGAGCGCTTATTTTCATGTTTCACTCAGTTTTACGACAGTTCCTACTGTTTAAATTTTGATAGATTTCGTGACGTAGCTCTGCTACACAGCCGTTTTTAGTGTCGTCACGGGGAGGAACGTTGCGTGACGACACTAAAAACGGCTGTATAGCAGACTACATTGTACCTGTTCTTTCTCAGTAATGTTGGCCTGGCACTGAAGCTGTCGCCGCTGAGCTTGCAGGTACTTGGCTTTTTCCTTGATGTCAATTTTGTAAAATCCTTCAGAACGGGCACATCCTGTTAGATGTACACGCACACCCTGCTCTGTTTTTTGTTTACGTCGTGACTTTGGCGCAGGTTGGGCCGTTAGTGGTAATAGTTAAAGACAATAATCCACAGTATTTAACCCTTGGAAATCCTAAAGGTGACCGACATCGGTTTTCTCCTAACAATTTCACACCACAATCAAGAGATTAGGTTATGAATATTAACAAAGTGATCACCAAAGAGAAAATGCTTTGATCTTCAAACAAATTCTCGCAACACATTTTTTAAGAAAATGTATGGAGATCAGTCTTAAACTTGCTCACGTTATATTGCCTAAATGGCTTGGAATGACTTAGTTACAAGTAAGAAGATGATGACAGGTGTGAATTAGATGTCCAAGGTTAGATGGGCAACTATGGCTTTAATCATCTTATATACAGTCGACTCTCTCTTAACGGACACCGCTATAAGATGGACACCTTGGTAAGATGGACACCTTGAGTTGGTCCCTGCCTTTCTTTACTCCCTTTATTTGAGTTTCTATAGGATGCACATCACTATTAAAAACTTACTTAAAGGGAGTAAAGAAAGGCAAGGACCAACTCAAGGTGTCCGTCTTACAGAGGTGTCTGTTAAGGGAGAGTTTACTGTATTACGTCTTAGAATCAACTCTCTCTAAGATGGACGCCTTTGGGACCAGTATTAAGTCTCTATAGGATCCACATCACTCTTAGACAGTTACTTAACTAAAGGGAGTAAAGAAAGGCCAGGACCAACTCTAGGTGTCCGTCTCAAAGAGGTGTCTGTTATGAGAGAGTTGACTGCATTATGTCTTAGAATCAACTCTCTCTAAGATGGATGCCTTTGGGACCAGTATTAAGTCTCTATAGGATGCACATCACTCTTAGACAGTTACTTAAATAAAGGAAGTAAAGAAAGGCAGGGACCAACTCTAGATGTCCGTCTCAAAGAGGTGTCTGTTATGAGAGAGTTGACTGTATTATGTCTTAGAATCAACTCTCTCTAAGATGGATGCCTTTGGGACCAGTATTAAGTCTCTATAGGATGCACATCACTCTTAGACAGTTACTTAAATAAAGGAAGTAAAGAAAGGCAGGGACCAACTCTAGGTGTCTGTCTCAAAGAGGTGTCTGTTATGAGAGAGTTGACTGTATTATGTCTTAGAATCAACTCTCTCTAAGATGGATGCCTTTGGGACCAGTATTAAGTCTCTAAAGGATGCACATCACTCTTAAAAAGTTACTTTATACTCGTCCCAAAGGCATCCATCTTAGGGAGAGTTGACTGTAAGACATACTACAGTCAACTCTTTCTTAACGGACACCGCTGTAAGACAGATATCTAGAGTTGGTCCCTGCCTTTCTTTACGCCCTTTATTTGAGTCTGTTTAGACATCATCATCAGACATCACTCTCTGACAGGTACTTAGTGCAGGTCATAAAAGTGTCCCTCTTGGAGAAAGTTGACTGTAAGACTATTGCAAGTAGAAGATGCTAAATGATTGTATGAAAAGGATATCAGGATGACTGCTCCAGTGGGCATCCAAAACTGACTGAGACCCAACTTGCTGAAGCTGCTCAAAGCCAACTTTCATGTAATGACAATCCTCGGCATCAATACCCAACCTAAGAAACTCATAGGCCAGTTCATCATCAGCCTCAAATGACCGTACAGGAAACTGGGGCTTAGGAAGACTGAGGTCAGGAACAGGGCGCCTGGGCTGTACAGAGTCAACAGTCACTATATCAACTACAGGATATTCAGCCAACTCTCTTTGCCCAGGGAGGGGTGACTCAGTCAAGTCTCTGTTACCAGGGTGGAGTGGCTCATCAAAAGATTTAGTTTCTTCCTCCTGTGCTAACATGGGTTCTGGAATAGTCAGGCCATATGAATGATCCAGTTCTACAAGTGACACTGCTAAAGGCTTGTTAGGCGACAAGAGGGGCCTTCGATCTTCAAAAACGTCATCATCTTGGTCCATTTTCTCCACTGACTTTTCTTCTGGCATAAACTTAAGAGAGGAAGGTTGAATGTTCTCTTTATCCTGGGAACCAAACTCAGGAGGACGCAAAGGAGATTTAATGTCTTTTTTCTCTAAAGGTTCTTCCACTTTTATCACTGAGGAGCTGTGATTGCTCTCACCATGACCACCGTACTGATTAAGACCTTGGAGATCCATTCCAGTCCTAGTTTCATCACTTTTGTGCACTATTTCTGTTTCATTTTGAGTCGAATCACTCTCGTCTTCAGTAAGTTCAGCTCTATCAGAAGAATCATCATGGTTTTTAAACAAATCAGGAACAATGTTAGCAATATGGAAAGAATGAAATGGCTCCATATGTGCAACTTGTTCCACTTTACAATTAGTCGTCTGTGACACAGTTTTGGTTTCAACTGTCCTCTCAAGTTCCTTATTACTAGAAAACACACTTTCATTCCATTTGGAACTGGGCAAATCTTGTACTGACACTGGAGTAAATGACTTTGGTAAAGAATCTGTAAGAACAAAATTGCGTTAATCACTATACACTCTAGATTGACCTCATACTGTTTTAGGGCTCAAAAAAAGTCCTGTCCGCCAGTCCAGGACAAGTAATTTTTTTTGCTGGGCAAGTAACTTTTAAATACCATTTTTAGTTATCCCACTGTAAATTTGTTATGTATATAACATTTTTCTTGTAATAATTCTGTGTGTGAGTCAATAAAAGATTGTTGTTGTTATTTCCTTGAGATTCAGTGCTGTCAGTTTAAAAATCGAAAGGGTTAGAGACTGATTGCTGTCTATGGCATGACACAAGTCAAACTGAGATACTTTGAAGGTTTTGGTTTTAAAATATTATCATTCAAATTCCAGTTCAACAAAATATGCACCAAATTAACATTATTTTTCCCAGGCAGAACGAAAAACCAAAGAAGGTTTATCAGTTTTGAATAAATCCATTGTCCTA
The DNA here is from genome assembly GCF_958299795.1 of Porites lutea. Classification (NCBI taxonomy): domain Eukaryota; kingdom Metazoa; phylum Cnidaria; class Anthozoa; order Scleractinia; family Poritidae; genus Porites; species Porites lutea. Next base: position 7,858,475 of record NC_133211.1, read on the forward strand.
AGGCACATAGCCAGTTGCAGGGAAATGTCATCTGAAGCATTCAGTTTCATGTTGAGAAGTTGGTGTCTTGAGTAGCAATGTCTTTTAAAGCTGGGAAGCACTTCCCAGTTATAAAATGCCCTTGAATTTCTTCATACTGCACATGGCTATACCTTGAGTGGTATAAATGTTTTATGTCTTTGTCTAGTTCATTCTACAATCAGTGCTTGCATTGAAATTGCCAGTAATGAAAGCACTCATTTCAGCAAACAACTCTTATGCAACTCTCTTTTATAATCTTTTATCTTCAAATTTGTATTTAAAGCTGCATTTACATGCATTGAGCACTCCTACAACTATAAGCAAAGCAAAGTATGATTACAGGGTTCTTATTAAGTTTAAAGAAGACAGCTGGGATATAAAAGTAGACAGCTTGGTAGTCGATTGCTGAAGTCAATTTCAGGCTCTTGCTCTCTCACCTTACCTTTTTATCCCAAAGAGTAGGACACTCAAAAGTTGAAGTAGCTGGGTTTTTTTAGCGGCACTTGCTGGCACTTAATGTGAACCCTGTTACATAATATTGTTCCCGTGTTAATCAAGTTGATCATATGATATATGAAAATTCGCTGTACCTTGTTCTGATTCCATGACCATTGGGGTGATCTCCTGATTTCTTTCAATATCCTCTTTAATTTCCATTTCAGTGTTTGCCAATTCAGCATCTTCTTTACTCTCACTGGGTACATCCTCCTCCTCACTTTCAGAAGCGCTTTCCTCCTCAGATTCACTGCTTTCACTTTCTTCTTCGCTTCCTTCTTCGCTCTCTCCTTCCTCCTCTTCCGAATCACTTCCATCGCTCCCTGATTCACTGCTACTGCTTGAATATACCTTGTGGTAAAGGGATGAGCCTGTACTGGGCCGCCGTTCTTCGCCTGTCGAAAAAACAAATCACACTCATGGTTTAGAAATGCAAAAAAAAAAACCAAAACCCATTGTAATAAACTGACTACTGAGTGTTTTAGAAGTGCCTGATCATTGTGGCAAAAAAAACTCAAAAGAAGTTTGCATGATTACAGTCTCCCTGGTAATAAAAAAATAATAAAAACTATCATGAATTTTCTTACTTTCTTGAATTTTAGAAGTGACAGTGACCCTATTTTTGCTGCATAAAGCAAGTGCATACCAGTATGCTTAAACAGCAAAAAAGAAGAAGGGTCTTTGTTTAAATTTTTTCTGGTTTTTCCTAAACAAACTCCAAAGCAACTATCAGTGATTCATCAATTTTACCTTCAGTACTCCGCACTATTGTAGCTCGAGGAGCTGCATCCATACTTTCATCAAGTTGCTGCCATGGTGAGTGACTACGCTCTCCTTCCATCCTGCTAAAAGCACGTGGAGCCTTGTTTGAGGAAGAGCTGCTCTCCAAGTCTGTCTCAATTCCAAGGTCAGTTCCTTCTACCATCTGTTTCTTGGGATCCCTTTCCAAGTCTGATGATTCTGTGTTGCTGCGTTTTCGAGAAGAGAAACTCTGCTGCTCAGTTTTGGGAGGCTGTGGTGGTCGTTTCACTTTGAAAGATGGTAGTTTTGGAAGTGATGCACGTAACCCAAGTAGCATGCTGTGAGATCTGTCAAAAGGACTGGGTCCAATTGCAGATGGGTCAGTACCAGAGTTGGATGGCAGGCCAACGGTGGACGTTGGGTGTGTACCCATGGAAACGCTCCTGGAAGAACTTGTAGTCGACATTGGTGTAGTCTGTGGGGTTAAAATAAAGTAATAATAATGAGATGGTAGGAGAAATCTTTTGCTGTTAGAGTGGCCAAATAACAAAAGAACTACTACTAGAGATTTACTATAAACTAAAAACAGGATGACACAGGGTGAAAAGAACGTCAGTTTTACAGCTTACCATTTGGGCTAGCTGTAGCTAGCATGTACTAGCCCAAACATCACTTTAACTAGCCCCAAAAGCTTTTTGAGGAGCACGTTTGATTACACAGTTCTTCTGTAATTTGAATTCTTAAAAAAATTCACTTGCCCATCAGGCAAGCTAAGAGCAAAATTCACTAGCCCGGGGCTATCAGACACTACTTTCTTTGCATGCTGTGACTGGAAAAGAAATAAAATTGAACTACCAAATAACTTGAATACAGTATTTACTCGAAAATAAATTAAACGGAAAAAAGACTAATTAATCGTGTGTAAAAAACATGTTTCCACAGTTTGGGTCTAATAAAATGTGACACTTTTCCAAGGAAATACTTTGTGATAACTCAAGTACATGTAAGGCTTGGAAGAATAATTTAATTTCAATATATTATAAAACTTAGTCATCTCACCTTAGGTTTGGATTGGTTATCCCACCAAGATTCCAAAGCTTTGAATGCCGAAGCCTGAACAAGTTTCTTAAAGATGTCTCGCTTGACAACAGTTTCCAGCTCACCACAAATGTTCCTATAAACCTCGTCAATGATCACAGATGACCAATGCTTCTTCTGTTCTTGTTTCTGGTAGCCATAGCTTCCACTATTTGCATAACCACTACTGGAGAACTGAGGTACAGCCCTTGGGTTGTAAAATCCCGATGCACCACTGAAAGATGGAGGGATAGAAGGAGGGGGAATTGGTATGGGTGGGCCCCCTGGGGGAGGTACTGATGGGGGAATAATGGGCCTTGCAGATAAGGTTGGACAAATAGTTGGCGGAGGTACTACAGGGTGTGTTGGGAGGGGTGGAGGAGGGACTGTAATGGGTGGAGGAGGTACCCGTGGGTTAAAGAATGGAGGGGGTGGAATATTGGGATTGAAAATTGGTGGTGGATATGGTGGGAACACAACATTTGGAGGTGGTACAGAGATTCCCTTTGAACTTTCAGAAGGTTTGCTGTCAAGTTCAGTCACTTCTAAAGTGTCTTCATTTGAGCTGATTGACGATAACGACATGGCATCATCATTATCATCATTGTTCACATCACCAACACAGTTTTCATCTTCATTTGCTTCAATGTCAGAATACAGCTCAATGGGAGCTGGGTCTTGAGAAGTTGCTGAGGTTTCACATTCAGTGTGGGTTGTTGTCTCAATAGTTGGTGAATTGCAGGGAGAAATATCCTCAGTAAGTGGAAGGTTTAATCTTGATGAGCTGTCCTCAGCTTCTGATGAAACAGACACATCTGCGGCAACATCAGGTGAAACAGAGCTCCAGCCACCTGTAGATTCTGCATCCTTTGTGGAATCATCTACATTTGATGAAGCAGTCTGCTCATTTTCCACTGAATTAAGCTGGACGCTTTTTAGAACAATTTGGATCTTCTTAGATTTAGATCCACCGTTCTTCTTTTCATCCTGAAATGCAGTCTCTGAAAGCTTGCGTTTTTTCACTGCATTCTGTGCAGCTTTGATTTTATTTCTTGCAATATCCAGCTGCACCTCATGAGCAACATCCCGTTCATCACCTGGAGGCAAAGGCTCCTCTTCATCCGAACAAGTCTCCACCCCAAGAATGTAAGCATCCTCTGAATATCCACTTCCCCCTGTTGTTTCATTCAATGGAGTACCAGCGACAACAGAAGAAATTATCTCTTCTGCGCTAACAGGTTTTGATGTAGACTCTGTTTCTACTGACTCTAATACACACTCTTGATCTTTATCCTTTGCTTCATGATTTTCTTCTTGCTGCTCAATTGTGCTCTTACTTTTAAGAGTTGAAGTCTGATGACTGTAATAAATGCCCTTTGGCTCATCATCTTTTTCACGCAACCGGGGATCCTGCAGTTTTGAGAAATCTTTTTCCACGAAACTATCTGAATTGTCACTTATATTTTCCAGATCTCTTTGAGATTTGTTAACACCATCTTTTGTTTCTAAACTCCCTCTTTTAACTTCCTTCTCCTTTATTTTGTTGCCATGTTTGTGAGTTTCTGAGAGATCTAGATTCCGTCCTTTTAAGCGTGGATCCCTTGTGTACCCATCTTCACCGCGTTCTTCTTTATCTCTTTCATTATCACCATGCAACTCTCTTCCTCTACTGCTTTCACTATCTTTATCTCGTAGCCTTGGATCTCTATTTCGCAGATCTTTAACATCAGACCTTCTGTACTCATCTGACCTTCTGGGACTGGTACTGTACCTATCTCTCCTGTATTTAGTGTCATCTTTTTCCCAGCGACCAGATCTGTTCCTGTCATAATCGGACTGTCTGTAATCATCCCTTCTATCAAAGTACCCATCTCTTTTATGTCTGTAGTCACCATGTCTTTCAAGCCTTTGATTGTCCTTAAAACTGCGATCTCTCTCACAACCGCGATCAGACTCCCTGTATTTATCACGATACTTCTCTTCCCGCTCAACTTGTTTCTTTCCTGCCCATTTTGAATAACTTTCACTTCTGTCAATGCGGGGGGAGCGGGCTTTTCTAGGAGGGGAGGAACTGTGCACAGAACTCCTGCTGCGAGAGTCAATATTCTTAGTGATTCTTGTGTTCAATTCCTCCTTTCCTTTCTTAGCTAACCCTGACTTGTCTTCCTCTCCAGGAGAGAAGACAGGGTCAGGAGAGATGTCTTCATACTTGAAACAAGATGATGGTGGAGCAGGAATATCTTTAGGGGGTGGAGGTGGGGGCTCCTTGTTGGCTGGTGGTAATGGTGGTTTGGACGTCGGTGGGGGTGGTGGTGGAGGTTCATTGTTCTTCAGGAAGCTATGTGGAGGCGAAACAGGCTCAAATGTTGATTGTCCAGATGACACACTTTGAGGGGACATGTAGGCAGGAACACTCTGAGACAGCTTGTTGACGTTACTAACAGCAGACTTATCCCATGGGCCACTCAATGATGTTCCCCATATGTCAGCTGGTAGGCAAACTGATGAGGCAGGACTTTTCATTAGCAACAGTGAAGGCGATAACACTGAGCTATCTGTTGACGATGACTGTGACATGATTGAAGGGGATGGTGTGGGTAACTGGCTTGATGGCAAGACAGAGGGGGGCATCTCATGGCCTGAGTTCCGCCTTGTTGTGGAAGACTCTAAACCACGAGTTTTGCCATGAACTTCATGTGCTAAATATCAAGAATTAAAAGAAATTATAAGGGATATCTAAAATAAAATGGTCATAAAAAATTCAATCATCACACTGCTAGAGGTAATCATTGATTAAGGACCTGCATTCGTCACTTGTGGATACCAAATTGAGTCCAAAGGAGTCCAGTTTCCCGGCTGAGATGCCCATGATAAAATCAGTGGGGGCAGCTGATCAGCAGTCGCCCCCCATATCTTAAAAATTTGTGGCTTTGTATCACAGGAAAACCAAGATTAGGATGTGTTCTGACAAACACAATAATGTTCTTAATAGAGGTTGGCTGCTCAATAGAGGTTTGTCATCAATTTACCTATTTTTTTGGCAGAAACATCACTTTATCTTGAAACAAACATGAGAGAGTGACATTACTGGTCCAAAATCAACCATTATTCTATCTAGGACTTCATAATTTTTTCCTTATCATATTTTTAAAATAAAGCCAAACTATGTGTTTCAAGCTTTTGGTGGCTGCTTTTGATTTGCTGGCTGTGACAATAAAAGGAGAACTCTCGTTGGGATGCCCACACTTGATACAGGAGTCTGCTTAATTAATAGGGGTTTAATTCGCAATTCTTTTCTACAATTATTTCAGGACTTTGATTACTGGCTAGATAATAGTGGGTGACAGCTTAATATGTGGTCACTTAATGGAGGCTTGACTTTACTACGGCACTAAAGTGAATGAGCTTACGTAAAGTCAAACAAGGAACTGTAACAAGATAAGTAACGTACTCCATACTTCTCTACTCATTAAATCAAAAATTACTTCAGACATTGAATTAAATTCATGAGAAAAGAAAAATTTGACAAATTTATAAATCACCTTTAATTTCTAAAGAACTGTTACAAATTATACAAGAAATTTGTTTCACTTTCAGTAACAGTCACATACATTAACAATGAATAGGAAAAATCTGAGTTCTCTAATAAAAACAATACTGATAATGATATAAATTATTAAAAACTTAAAATGTAAGTTTATGAGAATGTAAAATAAATTTACCTTTTGGTCATAAGTTAAGTGTGTTTCAGAAATGAGCCAAAAAATTTAACTGGCTTCACACAGAAAATCAAGTTTGTCAACCTTTGTTTGTCTAACATTTATCTTTTCTCATTCATTCACCTACAAAACGTTTTCTGACACAATCTTGGTTTCACTGTAATGATCATTTAACTAGGGGAAAACATTTTACAGGCCGTGGTTCAATTTCATGTTTTGCTTTACAATCATGCGTGACACTGGGCATCAAACAGAAGAAAATCAATAACTCACAATAACATTTTACCACAACAAACACAAACCTCCCCAAAACTCAGTTTGCTAGATCTCTCTTTTGGAAAAACATTTTGTTGACATGTATAACACAAAACGAAATCTGAGAGGATAATAAATGGTTTTGATTGGTAAAAACGTGAAGTTGTTAATTAATAAACAACAAGCGGGAACGTCAAATATAGACTGTCAACGTGCCATACCATGTGCTAAATAAAACATAATAAAGTCGACCGTCTAGAAGAATTTTTGTAAAAATCTATCCCGTTTATTGATTTACGATAAACTAAGTATATTTAGTTACTCACCTTTGGCGTTGGTTTCGATGTATGCTTTTATTATGTTTCCCATGACAGAAGTGTGATCGAGTTTTGAAACTGCCAATTTAGCAGCCGCAGTGGTAGCATAAGTCACTCGTCCCTTTCCAGTATGCTTTTTTGTTTGGGGGTCGTAGTAAATTTTGATGGCATCGATTCGCCCATAACGTTCGCACATTTCTTCAAGAAATTTCTTGTCCACATTGTCGTTCAATCCCGAGAAATGAAGTTCGCGTTGTGGAGGAATTCCTACATACCACTTGTCGACCTGTGACAGAGGGAATCACCAAACAAAAGTTAGATTATATGCTGGAAATCCCCCTTAATTGGCTGAGAAATGTACATGATTATAAATCTACAATTCGAGTGTTTAATAATAATTCGATTGCAATTGCATTTTAAAACAATCAACGCGTTGTTGTTGGTTTTTAAATTAAATCGAAATAAGAAATACAAACCTTAAAGTTAGGAACTGGTAAGTCTGCTTTGTTAAGACTCCATATCCTCGTTCGCCTGGAACGCGGGTCCTTTGGGACAACCGGTGGTTGCTGGAAAGGAAACGTACACGTACAATTGACAAGTTTAAAAAAGTTTTAGTAACATTTCGGCGGAAAATTTGTCTTGTTTCATCCAAAGATTACTGCCTTACCCCTTCAAAAACACCGTTGTATCTGTAGATTTTAACATGTCCTTTCTTCAAGGCGGGATCTATGAGAAGTTTGAAATCTTGTCGCTGAACTTGGCCACTTTGTTGATGCAATGATCTCGATAAACCATTCACTAACAACATGAAGAAAAAACTTTAGTATAAAACCTTCGAGAATTACTCGATGGATTCTTGAAATCTCAGGTTTTAGACTGTTTACGAACTGCAAATATGCATTATACATGCCTGGCTTCTCTCCTTGACTTAGACGTGAATGTGATTTAGTTACACTTTCGGGAGCCTTTGCATCGCCGTAGCCGAGTTTTCTTGAAAGAATTGGCGGTTCATAGGACATTTCCGGTCATCATCTAAGCCATGGAACAATCTACTGCCACCAAACCGTGCTACTTAGCCTTGAAAACTGCACTTTCTTTCGAGACCTCCGCAAAATTAATGATTACCTCCGAGATCTAGAATAACCACACGCGTGACAAATATTCCCATCAGTCATTGCGAACAGGTACTTTCACTTTGACCTTCCGGTCCCCACCACAGGACACCCAAGTCTAAGATCATAGTTGAATAGCCCACAGGGCCTTGGCCTATTGTATGCATGGTTGGGCTGTTTTGCTCAGAGTATCATTTTGTTTTATGTTCGATTTCGGAGTAAATTCTGGACAACATTTTATAAGTTACAGTAAAAGCTCATTAGACAAGAAAACTTTTGCTCAAAACTTGGCTTAAGCCCCTATGAGCTAGGAGTGTCATAAATTATTAATTTTGATCAGACCCAAATAGGTTTCCATGTGCATTGAAGTGTTTTTTTCGGCCTTTATCCATTTATTATGTCATTATTTTTGCGTGAGAGAGAAAGAACCTTCGCAAATATTGTGATGCTTGAAATCGGTGATGTGAATGAAATTTGTGGAGCTGTATATGTATATCCGGCACTGTAAATTAGCTAGACGACTTATTTTCATTAAAAATAACAACATTGTGATGATTATAACGTTTCAAATTGCTTTCAGTTATCTGGCATCCGTAAATGATGCATATGGATAACATAATCTCATTATAGTAATTGATCTAACAACGGGGCTGTGGGATTCTGGCTTGTAACAGGAGTCAACTTGAAAACTTCATTACGCCTGAAAGTTTGTGGCTTTTGATGAACGAAAATAATTTTAAAAATTAGCGGAGGTTGGATATCCTCATGATAAAGGACTTCCAAATATTTAAACAGGAAGAAGTCTTCTGTGCCCCTGTGGACTCCCCTAGGGATTAAACACCACGTGACCAGCTCTTAGCCATTTTCTCACGTGGCACCTCCCTCATTTAGCCTCGTTCCCATAACCACACCGGCTGCCAGCGAGTCGTCCATGTTCGATTGTACCAAGCACAAACTATTGGATCTATTTGTACGTTCCCTGCCAGTTATATCGGCGGCTACTGGCTCCTTTGAGTAGGTCAGACTTTAGTTGGAGTCCTTTTGAACGAACTGAGTGAACATGGCGCAGCTTTTGCCCATTCGCTTTCAAGAACACCTCCAGGTAAATAGGACAGTTAGCTTCCCTCTAGCTCTTTCGTTCTTTCAAGCGCATGTTTCCGACACGATATGTGTAGTGAACTAGACCGGTCAGAAAAGCTACTGTAGTTAAATAACGACTTAAGTCGTTTTTACGGATAATTTGAGGGTGTGATTGATCGTCAGCAACTGATTGCTGTAGTTTTTAAGTCCAGAATTCGTTGAAATAGCTTTCGTGTTGTAAACCGGAGGTCAAATCGAAGAGGGTCACTTGTATATTTTAAGTCTCTTTTACTTTGTACTAAAAGAGATTTTTCTTACGGCATGAATTTATTTTATCAGAAAATTGGATTTCTTTCCTTTTGAGTGTGTAGTTTGGCGTGAAAGATTATCTCAATATTTTGATCATTGAACATAGATGATGTCGGCAAATGATCTTTCAAAACGGCGAAGCTGAAGCGAAGTTTACACCCGTGACGGTTTGAGTTCTCCTAAATAAAATATGCATCGTTCGTTTGAAAAATCTTTTTCTAGAAGCATAAAAAAGAAAAGACAAGGTGGACCAATATCTGCAACTTTCAATATTTCTCTAATTTACAAGTGAGACAAGTTTAGTACGTGACGTAAACTTTACTCTGTTGCATGTCATGTTGCAGAATACAGTGCAGTTCCGAGCTGTCAAATTTAGGTCCCAGTTGGGATAAAAGAAACCTAGCTTCACTTGCACAACAGTAAAAAGCAAATAATAAGATCACTTTTTATCTCGTCATCTGCAGATCGAGACTTGCTTTGCTCCAAAATTGGTTAAAATGCTTTAAGAACAACTATTATTATATAACCATTTATGATAGTAACAGTTTCCTCTACATATTTGATAGAGTGAGGATGGCTACATACTACTTGTGGTGTAACAGTACAGTTCTTAAGCTTTGAGCTTCTAGCAATAAAAGTGTTTTGTACCTTCTTTAAGTTAATTTTGAAATCTTGCATCCTTCATTAGTGCATGTCTTGTGAGACATGCAATTTTGTATTGTTCAAAATTAGTTTGTGCCTGGAGTCACCCTTGTAGCAACCCTCATGTGTTGGTTCGGTTACTTCATGAGTGTACTTCTGCTTAAAATACTTTTTCTTTATAAGATGAGGAAAAAAATGATACATGATCCAAGACTCGTAAATGGTCATCTATACACTTGTGTTTGAGGTCACTGTGCAGATCTTTTGACTGCACATTGATTAAAGTAGGTGGATTCCAGACAAAAGCTCTTGTATGAAAAGCAGTTTAGAAATACTAGGGTATTTCCTGTTTCAGTTCAGTTTCAGTTTATTGTTTTGCCGTAAGTTGTACAAAAGCAAGAAAATCTAATTATTTCAAATGCAATGGTGAGGAAGCCCAAGGGAAGCCATCAGGCTTTGAAGGAATGGGCTCCCTCAGCTAAATTATGGAACAAATATCACATGATATGAAAACTAGTGGCAGGGTGTTTTGTAATGTAGGGTCTACATGTCACAGTAGTAATAAAAATTAGTGGTGGCTACTGCTTTATTTTTGTATAATATTGCAGTAAAAAAGCAAATCTTAGACAAAGTAATGAAATAGTTAAATTGGAAAATAATCTTAGTCAGGGCTCGAACCCAGATCGTTTGCAGGGAACAGTAAAAACTAACCACAAAGGCCATGTAAACTTACACTTACCAAGAGGTTGAAACTATTTTATTGAAGGTGTTTTCTTGGGCAAATAAGCAACGTTTTTGTCACATTTGAAGACCACATCGCTGACACAAATAGCAAAACTCGTGTGTGAAGTGTGATGCTATACAAAATAACATCTGCTTACACCGATTTTGCTCTTTAATATTTTGAAGCTGATGGTCCAAATTGCTTCAAATTTCTCCATTAACTATTTCTGTCATAGAAATTCATTACTCAAAGCATTTTTCGACTTCTAAAGCTTTCACAATATTTGGTACCCTGTGGTAGTTTATGTAGTAGTCAGAAAAATCAATGATAGCAACGTAAGATTTCACCTAAATTTTGTCACACCAGAAGGAAGTAGTATATAATAAATAACAACTCCTCAATTGTGACCTCTTGGTGTAGTCATCACAGTTATTTTACTGTTTGTCTAATAAAAGAAACTGATATACACCGTATCAGCTTTTACTTTTCTTGAAAACTCAAGTTATAAAATTTTGCTAATCATATATAGTATTTATAATCTTGTCATTTATTTTCAGCTTCAAAATGTTGGTATCAATGCTGCTAACATCGGCTTCTCTACTCTCACGATGGAGTCAGACAAATTTATTTGTGTCCGAGAGAAGGTGGGAGAGACAGCTCAAGTGGTAATTATTGATCTGGCAGACGCCAATAATCCAACAAGAAGACCAATTTCTGCTGACTCTGCAATAATGAACCCCAAATCAAAGGTTATTGCACTTAAAGGTTGGTGTCTCACATTGTGTAAAAAACTGAAAATTGTGTTCTAAGATGAATGATAGGGAGCCCTAAAGCTGCAAGATTTCCAAGTTGCCCAGTATTAGAGCTTTGTGCTAGGACTGAGGTTTTCATGTCTGTCGCCTAAAGGTAAAGGGAGCCAACAAATGCCACTAGGTGCTGCAAGAGCACATCCCTGAGATTGAAGTCTTTTTAGAGTCTTTTGGATACTTTTTGGTATATTCATGGTGTTAAATAATAATAAATTAATCAATGACTTTTAAAAGTTCTCTTGTTCACACCTTTAAAATCACAAGCTTTCAAGTGGCTAATCTACAGTCTTAATGGGCAAATATATTTTGACATGTACCTTTTTTCTAGACAGTCTTTGTGTGTTATTTTTCAAAGCTTTGTCCATAAATAATGTTTTATCTTCTCTTATATGACAGCTGGAAGAACGCTCCAAATCTTCAACATTGAAATGAAAAGCAAGATGAAGGCACACACCATGGTTGAAGATGTTACTTTCTGGAAATGGATCAATGTCAATACTCTTGCACTTGTCACAGAAACCACAGTTTATCACTGGTCTATGGAAGGTATTTAGAATTTGCTCATGCTCATTATATTGATTTGTCATAGGCACAGCTGTGGATGGGAGAGTCATTGTTCACCCTGTTAGGTACAATTATTTTATCCTCACTAGTATTAACTAAATAAGCTCTTTGTACTTGACTTTTGTAGGGCCGGTCTGAGTAATACAGTTTATTTTATAAGGACTGTTGAAGGAGCTCTTTACAGGGTTTACATACATACCCTGTGTCACAGATGTAATCTAACTTGTGCTGTAGTTTCTGTAAAGTAGTGCTTAAGATCTTGTTCTTGGCCCCCAACAGACTAAAAGATTATGGGAAATGTGTTTTGAATTTTCCTTCAACCTGATTGAAAAATTGACAGTGACTTTAAATGTGGCTAAATTTAATTTAGGCGAGGTTTAACATGAGGCAATGCTGGCCAGCGGTCTCCACCACTAATCAATTGTATGTGGGGCCTTAGGGATTTTACAGTGCTGTGGCAGGAGTCAAGCATTTTGCTCATGTTGGTTTTGTGTGCGGTAGTTATAGTTGTTTTTTTTGCCCTCAACCCTCCCTCATCTCTGGATGCTCTTTTTGGTAAGTGCAGGGTTGTCAGAAAGTTTTGAATTAGACGGCTGAGTTGTCGAACTAAGCGGTGTTTTTTATGTAAAAAACACCATCTGTAAAGAAATGCCAAGCAAAGTAGCCAGACGATACTAACCAAGTAGGTGGTGATTTTCGCCGGCAGCCGGCTACTTTTGACACCCCTGAAGTATCTGCACCTTTTTCTGCTGAGGTTCTCAGTGTGATGGTGCCTGGTGGGTGCAATGGTTACCTTCTAGGCCCACTTGTAGCCCCCTTCTGTTTCATCAGGCACCTTCTCCAAACCTATCTATTGTTGATGGGTTTAATAGGCCAATCATGGAGTGCAATACTAGTACACAGACACGAGTGGGGCACAGAACAAGGATTTTGGCACTGGTTTGCAGACAGATTTTACCAGTGGTTTAGTTTTGTTTTTGGCATGGGCTAAGTTCTGAGGGTTTGGTATAGCTCAGCAAGAGATAAATTTTCATTAACTTGTTCCTCTTTTTTTTCCATCCATCATAGGTGATTCCCAACCATTCAAGATGTTTGATCGACATTCAAGTCTCGCAGGGTGTCAGATAATAAATTACAGAACTAACAAAGATGCCACCTGGCTGCTTCTGATTGGCATTTCAGCTCAGGTACAAGAAGAACTTTGTGTTAATTCGAACTGATAATCCACAGCTATTCAAAGTGATTAATCATCTGAGTAGTTTAGTCTTAAATAAAATAGGAAGGTATTAGGAACATTCCAGAAGCCAGTGGAGTTTGCATAATACACGAGTAATGCATTTATGCCTTTAAGTTATTGTTAAAATCCTAGCAGCACTGGAGTAGCCAATTAGAAACAGATGCAGATATCCATGCAAACTTGCACAATATCAGAGCAAACTTTAGGAGTTGTCATTTTATAAGCAGACCATACTGACATTTTAGACTGTCTGTATCACAGGCCAGGCATCTGTTTAATGTATTCCAAGTCTTTATTGTTCTCTTTGATGTGATTTTACTAATTAAGGTTGTTACAAGCTCGGATATACGGTGGAACCTGGTTAATACAGACACAGGTGGGACATGCCATAGTGTCCGTATTAAGGGGGTTAATTTTAGAGAAAATATAAGAGCTTTTTTTCATTGGGAGAAATGAAACTGTCCGCTTTATACGGGTGTCTGTAGGGCAGGGTTCCACTGTAGTCAAATTTTTAGCATACATTGTGGCATATCTGTGATCTTTCTTTGTTACAGCAAAACAGAGTTGTAGGGGCAATGCAGCTGTATTCAACGGAACGCAAAGTCAGTCAGCCAATTGAGGGACATGCTGCTGCGTTTATGCAGTTCAAAGTGGAAGGCAATGCACAAGAATCTACTCTGTTTAGCTTTGCTGTCAGAGGAGCTCAAGGTGGCAAGGTGATAGAACTGTCTGCATGTTGCCTGCGTGCAGACGTCTCCTATTTCCTTTGTTGCACGCGGAAAAGGGACGTCTGCGTAATGCCGTCGTTAATCGTGTTCCAGTGTCCTGCTGGGTTCCCATGATCTTGGGAACACGCTGCGATAGGCTGACACACAGTGCGCATTGTTTGACTTAACGCTGATTGGTTGTTATCGAATGTGGTCTGAAAATGTATGCGGTGATTTAAATGATTTATGTAAGCGGGGTTTTCTAACCAAAACAAATCAAAACATGTGTGATTGTGTGCTGTGTTTTTCGTCGATCGAAAAGCAGAGCGATCGAAATCTTGTGCGGGGACGCGGAAAATTTAACGTGTACGAGGAAATTGTTTCTTTACAATTTACCGTGCATGACACATCACATCATATTTGTAAACAGTGTCTGAGAAAACTACAAAAGCGGCGTGGACTTCGCACCAGGCAGGCATTTCGGAGAAAGCCAGCCAAAGAAACTAAAATCTTTATTTAGCCGTAACAAACAGAGGTCAAGAAAATTTAAACACTTTACAACTGTATCTGAAATCAAATCCTATCGGGAACACCCACAGAAGCATAAACCACAGGAAATGATTACTCAGTATGCATGTAACAAACCTGCTTTATGACCTCTAAATGTGAGCCTTAGCACGGCAAAAATGAGATTTACTCAGTCAAAGGTTAGAATGCTACATGCACTGTGTAGTGCTAGTAATCTTTGCGCGAGAGAGAAAAGAAGAAAAACCTCTGTTCAAGCAGACTCTCAAGGTCACGTTTCGCCCGTATCACGAGCTTTGGCCTGTCAACTCTTATTTCTAACCGGATATTATTTCACAATTTATGCGAAATAGAATACCCTGCCAGCGGGACACTGGAACACGATTAGCGACGGCGTTACGCAGACATCCCTTTTCCGCGTGCAACAAAGGAAATAGGAGACGTCTGCACGCAGGCAATCTGCATGTACATTTGTACTACACTGTGATAATTATATTATCCAAGCATCTGTAGCCCTTATGAGGAATATTATCTTATCACCATCTTTCGATTGATGGCACATCTTGTGTATGAAACTATTCTTTTCTGAAGGGCCTTCACTTGGTTTTGTTATGTTATTGTCAAGTAGTTGTACCTGAAGCTTCTTTTCTTAGTTTTCTAAAACATGCTCTTGTTTATTTACAGTTGCATGTCATAGAGGTCGGCACCCCTCCTGCAGGCAATCAGCCATTTCCAAAAAAGGCAGTGGAAGTTCTCTTTCCTCCAGAAGCTCAAAATGACTTTCCAGTTGCAATGCAGGTAGGATTTACATCATTAGTTATTGACCTTTTTAACCTCTTTTATCTGCATGAATATTCTTCATATTGTTCTCCTAATATTGTTAATGGTACAGTAAGGAGAATTTGTTCAAGGAACAGATTAAATTTAGTCAGACCTCTGTACAATACAGGCCACAGAAAAAGCAGCATTACGTCCATATTCCATGCATGTAAATCTGCCTTATTTCACAAAACTTGTAGAAAAAAGTCTGCTAAAATACATGAGAAAATACACGCAAATTATCGTAAACTGTGTATAAAATCTTACATGCAGAGCTCATAGTCTTAGTTTATTTGATAAATTTCATTGTTAGGTGAAATGTGTGAAGTGATGCACAACAATCTCTTGTCCTCAAACCATAACTCAAACATCATTTTGGAAAAGGAAATGACTGTATATCAATTATTACAATGTAACTAGTAATAAAAAATTTGTTACTCCAACATTGTTTTGTCAATGTAGTAGGGGATATACAGAGTGCTTTCTTGCTCAACTGAACCAGTGCTTATCTTTTAAAAAATGTGTGTGGCTTTTTAGGTCAGTCAGAAACATGGCATAATCTTCCTTATTACCAAATATGGATACATTCATTTGTATGACGTGGAAAGTGGGTCTTGCATTTACATGAACCGAATCAGTGGTGATACTATCTTTGTAACAGCACCACATGAGCCTACAGAGGGTATAATTGGTGTGAACAGAAAAGGACAGGTATGCTACACAACATTTATACTTTTCAAAATATTAATGTTGCAGATGTCTTGTGGTAAACAATTTATTGCGTTTGTAAACAAAAATATGTCAATACACCTGAGTAAGGTACCTCTCTTTATGTTCAATAAACACTAAATGCATTGTTTTAAGTGGAAGTGCACTTAGTTTTGTGTGCAAACTCTTTTGCTTCCAAATGTGGCCAAAGCCAAAATTTTATTTTGCAACTTGATAAATAGCAAAAAAAAGCCATGTGAAAGTATTGGCAAAGAGGTTTTATTTGGTTGGCCACACAATAAAAGGCTATGCTCTAGCAGTGCCCAGTCACCCCCTAGCACCTAACTTTTATTCCTGTGTGACTGGAAAATCTTAGTTTTTTCATAGAAGCTCACATGCGGGGCACCCTGGATTTCACAGGTTCATAGCACTGGGCTCCTCCTTTCAGTATTTTGTAGAGCACAGTCTTGTAAATTCACCCACTGACTTGTATACAAAGTCAGTCAGCTAATTTAGGGACTGGGTGGTTAGAACCACCTTACAAGATTCCATCATTCACTCTTGGAGTTCAAGTATTTAGGAAAAAAAAATTTTGAGTGAAAATAGCCTCTAAAAAAAGTTGTACATGTATATAGTTTTCTATCTTGAAGGTTTTCAAGTGACAAGACTTTGTCTTTGTAGGTATTATCTGTGAGTGTTGAGGAAGACAACATTATTCCATACATCACCAATGTACTCCAGAATCCTGATTTAGCCCTTCGCCTGGCCGTGAGAAACAACCTGGCTGGAGCTGAGGAGCTGTTTGTTAGAAAGTTCAACACTTTGTTCAACAATATGCAGTACTCAGAGGCAGCAATAGTTGCTGCAAATGCTCCAAAGGTAAGCAATAATGGATGCATCTTAATATGTCGAACATGTTTTCGTACTAAAGTGTCCATAGGTTAAGTCAACAAACCTTGTACATGTGTAATTTACAGAGGTAAATTGTTTTCAGACTTTAAACAATAGTTACACTTGTAATGGATTGCTACAAATTGGATATGAGTTCAAATTGTGCTGGATCCAAAATGTTTTCTTGGATTTCTGGTACACAATATATCCGTTTCTTTTGCTTATGGACCTTGCAGTTTAGAAGATATTACATAAATCTAGAAAAGGCACCCCACACCTTATTCTTAAATCATTTCTTTTTTTTCCCCAATCCCCTTTATTACTGCCATAAAATGTTTTAAATGATTCTTTCTTATTGGTATTTGCTGTGCACAACTAATGAGTAATGATCATTGCTTTGTTTTCATAGGGTGTCCTGCGAACACCGCAAACCATCCAGCGATTTCAGCAGGTGCCATCCCAACAGGGCCAAACTTCTCCTTTGTTGCAGTATTTTGGTATTTTGTTAGACCAGGGTAAACTCAACAAGTTTGAGTCTTTGGAGCTCTGCAAACCTGTTCTACAACAAGGAAGGAAACAGCTTCTTGAGAAATGGCTAAAGGAAGAGAAGGTAGATTGCTGCTGGTCAATTTGTTTTATTATTATTATTTTCATTATTTATTATTATTATTATTATTTTATTTTATTTTTTGTCATTTTGCCTCTTTGTGCTCCTTTCATATTGGTAACTGCAGGATTTACAGTTGATTTCTGTGCCTTAAAGTGGGCTTTATCACAATGTTTTGGTTATTGCTTTAAACTGCAAGAACATGTTAAATGAAAGAAACTTCAAACTGAAATACAGTTATGTCCTACTTTTTCAAGTTCAATTTTCAGTGTTTTTGAAAACAAAAGCACCAAAAACTCCTTCTTCCCTATTTTCCTTTGGAGAGAAACAGTTGAGAAATGTGATGAAGGATATAAAGTTGGAATTTCAGTGAGTTGTGACTGAAAACTTAAACCTAACCATGACGTAGCATATAGCATGTGGCAGCCAGTGGGTAGAATACAGTGATCAACTAATTGTAACCCTGAAAATAAAGTAAAATAAAAAAGGAGCAACAGAAGTTTTACATGTTTTGAAACAGTGATTTATGTGAAAAGGAACTCAATGGGGAAGAATTTTTAAGAAGTAAATAGCAGATTTTGAGTGCAAGTCGCAACCTGCAAAGCTTATTAAATTTACTGTGTACATACGTGTACAAGCCTCTGTGATGAATATCTCTATCACCATCTTTCGATTGATGGCTTTAAAGTCTGTGAAACAACTGCATTTTTCCTGAGAGGCGCACATTTTCTGTTTGGGATTTGTTTCACTCACTTCTGTTCTTCTGTTGTTTTTTTTATAATTTCTGAATTGATTCATTTCTTCTCCCTACAGCTGGAATGCAGTGAAGAACTGGGTGATCTGGTGAAGCAAGTTGATCCTACTCTTGCTCTTTCAGTGTATCTCCGAGCAAATGTACCAAGCAAGGTAAATTAAGTCTATTCTTTTGCTAGTCTTGTCAAATGTACCTCTGTCTCAGCATCTTCTGTAGTCCTGTCAAAACAAAACGTTATGAAAGTAGCTGTAAATTCCTGTTGGGTTGGTTGTTTACTTCACATTAAAACTCAGAAGGAATTGTAAAGCCAGGGTGTCTTAGAAAAGGGGGTGATTGAAGATGCAAAAACTCTGCTTTTAGGATTGAGTAGAGTTTTCAGGTGTTAAGTGATTGTCAACTTACATTTTCCGGGACTGTATTCTTGTCTTTGTCCAGGTGATTCAGTGTTTTGCTGAAACAGGCCAGTTCCAAAAGATTGTGTTATATGCAAAGAAGGTTGGCTACACACCTGACTATATCTTCCTTCTGCGGAACTTAATGAGGGTCAACCCAGAGACTGGCGGTCAGTTTGCCACAATGCTGGTACAAGATGAAGGAGAGCCACTTGCAGACCTTAGTCAGGTAACTAGAACTTTGTTAAAAAGGAAAATGAAAGAAAAGAAAGAAAGTATTAGCCATATTCAACAAAAATTGTAGTTTTTGTTGTTCCAGTGCTTTCAATAAACTCTGAAAATCAATTGCTACTTCACTCAGAGAAGTCAGCTACTTTTTCTGTAAACTGAAGTAATTGTTTTTGTATGCAAAATTTTTTATACAAGAGAAAGTTTCATTGACCTAAGTGCTTGTATCAAAAGACTATGTCCGTGTGAAAATTTCAGATTGTAGATGTGTTCATGGAGACCAACCAAGTTCAGGCCTGTACATCATTCCTCCTTGATGCTCTTAAAAACAACCGTCCCACTGAAAGCCATTTGCAGACAAGGCTGCTAGAGATGAACTTACTTACTGCACCTCAGGTTAGTTCTTGCAGGACTCATTAATCATTTCAAACAAGAGTGATCAGAATGAAATTTCTCCTATAATATCGGTTCTCTATAAAACTGAGTGGTAATAAGAATAAAGGACATGATCAGACATTAACATTTATATTTACCGTGCACAGCCAACCCCTCACATTTGAGGATTATTGGCTGGGTTGGTCAGCAAAACAAAAGCAAAACAAAAAAAAGTTACTGTAATAGGCTTAATAAACAGGTAGATGATTTAGGCAGCTTACATGGGCTTTGAAAGTATCTAAAGAGCAGTGTTCGCTGAAGACAGAAGGAGGCAAATTGTTCCATTGAATAATTGTTCTTGAGAAAAAGGATACATACTCAGAGGACAGGCTAGTTTGAAGCAGGAGGAGTCCCCTGATGATCTTGAAGAGGGCCATAAGCCGACTGTCAATCTGACGTTGCTCTAGGGTACACCATCCCAGGTCAAAGCAAAGCTTTTTGGACTTAAACAATCTTTCCCAACTGCTTCTTTCGAAAATGTTTACAGCCAACAATTAGAATAGAAATTTGGATGTTAGAGTTTAAAGGGCTAACAACTGTGCCAATTTTTGACTAATTCTGTATGAAGTTTGATCAGTCTGTATGTTATTAAAAAGATCACAATGGTATAATTAGCAATCATTGAGGTGAAGATTTACAATTTATAACTAGTCGAATATATGCTTGTTCAAACAGGTTGCAGATGCCATCCTCGGAAACCAGATGTTTACTCATTATGATAGAGCACACATTGCCCAGCTCTGTGAAAATGCAGGACTCTTGCAAAGGGTGAGTGAGCTTTCATACTTCCTCACATGTCTTTTATTAAAGCCAAAGAAAAAAAGGCCTTTATAGGACATTTTCCCTTAATAAGGAACCTTGGATTGTGAGTTAAACTATTAAAAGAAACATTTCTTTGTTTGTTGTCTTTATAGGCCCTGGAGCACTACACAGACATCTTTGACATCAAGAGAGCCATTGTCCACACTCACCTGCTCAATCCTGAGGTAATACATTTGTTTCTATCAATGTTGCTTTCTTTTTTCTTATATAGTTTCCACCTGTAAAAGGAATTTCTAAAATTAATAGAGAATATACATTTAATCCTGCAGTGGCTCGTAAACTACTTTGGATCTCTGTCCGTGGAGGATTCCTTGGAATGCTTGCGTGCCATGCTCACTCACAACATTCGGCAGAATTTGCAGATCTGTGTCCAAGTGGCCACCAAGTATCACGAACAACTCACCACTGCTGCTCTGATTGAGCTTTTTGAGTCATTCAAGAGTTTTGAAGGTAAATGTCTTGAAACTTAAAATATTCTTCTGGAATGATCATTATGATCACTTGTAGATTACTGAAATTTATGTGAACCTTGCTTGCCTGGGCGTCCCAGCTAAAATGCATGGGAGTGCGAAGGGCTCCCTGAAAATTTTCCTTAGAGCACAGCCTTGGGCCCTGCAGTTATGGGAAGTCCGATACATTACATGCTATTGTTGAATGTGGAAGTGCATTTATTGAGGATATTAGTAAAGCTGGAATGCAAATGTTAGTGAACCACCCTATACTCTTAACATATATAGTGGTAACATTGATGTAAGTTTTGTTTTGATTAGTAAAGGAACCCTTGTGTGTAACTCATCTTTTAGTTTATTTAACAGAAACCCTCCATCTCTCCTACACACATTTTTTGTTGATACACTGCTCAACTTTCCAATGCCATTCAACATAATTCTTACTTACACCAACACATCCCGCGTAAATGCCTTCAGGCGTTGTCTTGTTAATTTTAAACTTGAAAATGGATTTTTCAAATACAATTGATTGCATCATTAAGAATAGTGAAAAAAATTCTAAACTTCAGATCTGTAGCTATTCAATCCAAAAGTTGTCACTTTGTTGTGTGTTTTTAGGACTGTTCTATTTCCTGGGATCTATTGTAAACTTCAGCCAGGAAGCAGATGTGCATTTCAAGTACATTCAGGTAAAGTCAATGAAGCATTAAGTGTCTACTCTAATGCGATAGTGTTTACCTCATACCTTTTTCTGTATTTTTTTTCTTCAGGCTGCTTGTAAAACTGGCCAAGTTAAGGAGGTGGAACGTATTTGCAGAGAAAGTAACTGTTATAATGCAGAAAAAGTAAAAAACTTCCTCAAGGTAACTTGTTGTTAATTCTAGATTTATTGTAAATTTTGTTAATGCCAAGTTACGTCATTTGGTCTGGTTTTCTATCTGTTATTTATTTTTTCTCTATCTTTCTTTCAGGAAGCTAAGCTGACTGACCAACTTCCCCTGATCATTGTCTGTGACAGATTCGATTTTGTGCATGACTTGGTGTTGTATCTATATCGAAACAACCTTCAAAAGTACATTGAGATCTATGTACAAAAGGTAAGGTTGTGGGAAGTCAAGGTCATGTTATAAAGCTGGTCCATTAACGGCACCCAAACCCACACAGGGTTGTCACTAAGATTTCAAGTTGCTGGGTAAATACAACAAGTAGGCGAGCAATCAAACAGCTAGGGATTTCTTTTAGTTCTATTTTTCTTCTATTTTCCAATAAAAGTAGCCAGGGGCCACACTCATAGTAGCCAGGGAATATCCCTGGCCCCTGGCTCTCAATGACAACCCTGCCTACATCGTATCTTCTGGTCCTTAATGTTGTAAGAGTTTGATAGTAATCCATCATTTTTCAATTGAAAGTAGGTGGCCTTTGGTAATCTAAACCTTTCCTTGCCTTTGCCTCTTAGCGCCTCTTTCTTTGCTAGTTTCTTCGTTTGTTTGCTGTGTAATTTTACTCTGAAATGATCTTGCTTGTGTTTGTTTTTTTCCAGGTGAATCCATCTCGTCTCCCCATAGTGGTTGGAGGCTTACTGGACGTTGATTGCTCAGAGGATATCATTAAAAGTCTTATGATGGCTGTGCGTGGTCAGTTTTCTACTGATGAGCTGGTTGAAGAAGTGGAAAAAAGAAACCGACTCAAACTGCTACTCCCCTGGCTGGAGGCCAAGATTCATGATGGTTCCGAAGAACCTGCGACTCATAATGCTCTGGCTAAGATTTATATTGATGCCAATAACAATCCAGAGCGATTCCTTAGGTTAGTGAAGTGTCTCTTGACAGTTAGGTATTCTTTTAATCTGTAGTCTACAGTTCCTTGCAAAGGTAAAGATTAGTTGGATTGTTAACAGAGGATGCTAATTAACGATCTATTCAGGCAAATTTATAGCAGCTAATAAGACTGTGACATACACAGAAATGTCAGCAAATGACTCAATTGGTCACAAATTTATCAATTTCTCAGGGGTTACTGCACCATTAGGGAACAACCCTGTCAAATGTAAATGTGCACGTCATGTAGTAGGCAGTATATATGTTGCAGCACAAAGAGAAAATTCCCACCATCTCCACCCCCTGTTAGGAGTGTGTACAGTTAAGGAAATGGCAGAAAGAAAGCTTGTGGCATGGACAATGAGCATGAAGGAAGCTAAACATGCCACTGAAACATGTGGACGATGTAGCGAACTACCAAGTATGTGCCTGCAAAACGACCACAGATCTCTGGCACTGTGGATGCTCTTTGTTGTTAACTCCTTTAAACTTCATTTAAATGCATGTCAATTAACTTTATACGAGCAATCGAACAAAATTACTGGCCAAGAGCACGTGTAGAGGGCTGACAGTGCTTAACCTGTGGCAAGAGTGTTCAATTAACCAGTTGTGATTTATTTACAACTTGAAATAAAATTTTTATTTCAGGGAAAATCCTTATTATGACAGCAAAGTTGTCGGAAAATATTGTGAAAAGAGAGATCCGCACTTGGCTTGCATAGCATATGAAAGAGGGCAGTGTGATGCAGAGCTCATAAAGGTACAAATTTTCTGTACAAATCCCAGTTTAGAAGTAGTCAGATCATTATTTTTCACTCTCAGTTTTCGGCTCACTACTTTAATGTAAACATTTAAAAAGTTTGTTTTATTTATGGGCTGTTTACTTGACACCAGAATGCCTTCAATTCTGGAACGAGTTCTTTCCATCTTCGTATTTATAATATTTCTCTGCATTTGTTTACATTATGCTCAAACAAGAGTTCATCCACATTCCTGAATGAGTATATTCGGGAACTTCTTTCTAGAATAAAACCTATTTAGGAATGAAAGTCATTTCAGTATCATGTAAAAATCTCTCTAACAGACACTCTTCTAAAGGGACAGTTCTACTTGCAGCTGCATTGATAGAGACACCGCCAGTTGTACAGTCGCTATTTTACTTCCAGAGGGTGTCCACTCGTGACAGCTTTAACTATGGCCACACAGTCACACTCAAACTTAAACATTTATTCTGTACAAGAATTCTTCTTGTAAAAATCAATCTATAGCCTGTAACTTAGAATTAGTCCAGGCATATTGAGAGAAGTGAATTGAATTAAATATTTATAGGTCTGACAGGTTTAATGTAAAGTACCTGCAGAAATTTTTATGTATAATGGTTTCACCTTTCTTTTTTAAGGTCTGTAATGAAAACTCATTGTTCAAAAGCCTAGCAAGATATCTGGTGCGGAGAAGAGACCCAGATCTTTGGGCAGAAGTGTTGCAGGAGACCAACCAGTTCCGTCGACAACTTATTGATCAGGTAAATCAAGCTAAATTACAGTGCGTGTGTACATCAACTGCCGCTGAGAAAAGTCACTGATTAAAATAATGCATTCACATTCACCCCCTTTATTCTTAATTGCTCAGTTAGTCAGGCACATTGCAGGCACATTTCCTTGGAGTTGAATTCTTAAAGCATGCATCCATTTTTTAGGAGACAAGAAAATTCATTGTACTTTGTCAATTCTTCACAACATGTCACATTAGAAAAGTTACTTTGCAGTTGTGCATTGGATGAAATAGAAATATTCCAAAAGGTGTGATGCATGTCCATAGCTTTTGTTTTGCTTATTAGAGTTTGTTTTTTCTTTTCATTTTGGTTGCCATTGTCTTTGCTGTGTTAATGGCATTATTAAAGGTGTGTCTGTATTGCAGTCAGCTTAGATCAAAGAAGTCAATGAGATTGTTATTTATAGTCATTAAAGCACCCCTCTTTGTGGTTCATAAATTTTTTAGGCTCAAATTTAAAAGCAGTGAAGCACATGTTGTTATCCTTAAACTACTGCTTTAACTGCTTATCACCATAGGTTGTGCATCCTTGACTGCACAGCAGAAATAGTTTCTGCCAATATTCCAACTTCTCTCAGGGAAATGTTGAAAACATCCCATATGTCCCTTTCCCACTGCCTTCTCGTCTTCCTCTTCCTTTTTCCCATCTGTCTTTCCCTTCAACATGATCTGTCCCAGGCCCTCCCTTTTTTTCAAATGGACAAAAATACTTCAGCTTAAACCACATTGTTTTTATTCTAAGGTTGTACAAACAGCACTGTCTGAGACTCAGGATCCTGAAGATGTATCTTGCACAGTCAAAGCGTTCATGACAGCTGATCTTCCTAATGAACTCATTGAACTTCTGGAGAAGATTGTCCTTGAAAATTCTGTCTTCAGTGACCACAGGTATGGAGGGACTACTAAAAGTATTAGAGAGATTAAGGAGTCATTAATAGAAAAGAAAATAAGCAGTTGAAAACTGTCCAGAACAATTCTTATGAATAAAACTGGCGGGAAACTACTTCTTTGTCACATGATACAAATTCACGTTTACTGTTAAGCATAAACGTGACTCTTAATCCCTCTATTCATTGAATGAGCACAGAAGTACTTATCTCATTGCTCATCGTTTATGTGTAGTGTATAATAAAGGACAGCAAATCTTCCCTTAGATTTCATTTTTCCAAAGAAAGAAAGGAGGAAATTATGATTCTTGGACGTATACTCTTTAATAGTGGCCAGTCTTGAACCCAAGTGCTTTGTTAAAACATTGTGATCTTTACTTGCTAAAAAAAATATGTGAAGAAATATTATTTTATTCCTCATCTAAATTGAGTGGCATATTTACTTTACCTTACACAATTATTTTTGCTTATCTTCCAGAAACCTGCAAAACTTGCTGATCTTAACAGCTATCAAGGCTGATCGGACACGTGTTATGGAATACATCACTCGCTTGGACAACTATGATGCCCCTGACATTGCCAGCATTGCTATTGGTAGTGAACTTTATGAAGAAGCTTTTGCAATTTTCAAGAAATTTGATGTTAACACATCTGCCATTCAGGTACAGTCTGATTCTATGTGAAAGCCTCATTTATACAGTTAGCTTGTTATTATAACCAATTTGATTTTTTTCTGACAGAATCACAAAAGTTTTCGTCAAAGAAAATGCATTAATGCAGCCAGTGGCCCCATTCTGACACCCCAATATGTAATGGGGGCGATCTATGCAACCAAAATTCCAACCGGTCTGACCGGGAAAAGTTGTCCACCTCAAAAGGTGGACCAGTTTTGTCGAAACTTTTCTGGTCGGGCTGAACCGATCCATTGAGTTTTGGACCGAAATTTCTGGCAATTTTTGAATGGATCACGGCTAGCATTTCTATACAAATTCGCTTCACTTACGTGGCCACCCAACCAACTGGGCATTAGACAAAAGAACTTAAAAATTCCCTTTGGTGATAATTTTTATACACTGTAATTTGTAATTCTCAAAGCCTTTTCTCTTGATGATGTATTTGTATTGTTGGAGAAAATTTATGTTGGTCACCCTTGGGAATTAACGGGTTAATTTGTTCAAATTCCTATGGCCATTAGTGCCTTAACGGGGTTGTATTGTTCTTTTAAATTTTTGGGAAATCAGTGCTTGAGCTTTATAATAACTTATTACTTAGCTTTTAACATCCATATAAGTCAGTGCCTTTCTTAGTTTCACCATTCTAGGAACTGGCTTACCTGATGTTTGGCATAGTAACATTAAATTTTTAATTTTCATTGACTTCAGGTGTTGATAGAAAATGTTCAAAATTTGGACCGTGCCTATGAGTTTGCTGAACGATGCAATGAAGCAGCAG
Organism: Porites lutea; assembly: GCF_958299795.1. Classification (NCBI taxonomy): domain Eukaryota; kingdom Metazoa; phylum Cnidaria; class Anthozoa; order Scleractinia; family Poritidae; genus Porites; species Porites lutea. The sequence continues at coordinate 7,884,621 of NC_133211.1, forward strand.
TATGGAGTTTGTTAGCTAAAGCTCAGTTACAAAAGAACATGGTGAAAGAAGCTATTGATTGCTTTATCAAAGCCGATGATCCCTCTGCATATACTGAGGTTGTTGAAGCTGCAAACAGAGAAGGTAGATTTAACCAATACTGGTTGTTTCTTGCTTACTTAACTTAATGTCTGGGAGAGTTGAGGTGAAACTATGTAGTCATGTCAGTATTGTAGCGTTTGTTTCATGTAATTCGAGTCCAATATTTTTGTTTAGTTCTTCCAATTTCTTGCCCTTCCTCACTTGGTTTGCATCTCTAGTTTATGTCTTTTCAGAACTACAGTGTACTGTCAAACCCTGCTAATACGGACACTGAGGGGACCATTAAAAGTGTCTGTATTAAGTGGTTAGAATTTAGAGAAAATGTAAAGGCCTTCATTTCCAAGGGACAAATCAAACTGTCCGTAATAATGAAGGTGTCAGCAGCAGGGTTTTTGTTAAGTTTTAAAGTAGACAGCTATGATGTAAATATAGGCGGGTTGGGAACTGACTGCTGAAGGCAATTTCAGGGTTTCACCCTCCCACTTTACCCTATTTACCAACAAATTTGGCTCAAACCTCCAAGTAGCCTGTTTTTTAGCCCGCTGCCGGGACATAATGAGAACCCTGTGTCAGTAGAGCGGGGTTTGACTGTGTTGTCTGCTCTCAGACACACCACCCATCCCTATTTTATTTGAAAGGGGTGATGATTGTTCACCTGTAGGTATAGCGCCATATCTAAAACATGCATTACCTTGCTTTCTCAGGTAACTTTGAAGATGTAGTGCGCTACCTACAGATGGCCCAGAAGAAATCTAGAGATTCATTTGTCGAAACAGAGCTCATTTTTGCCTTTGCTAAAACTAACCGTCTTGCTGAACTGGAAGAATTTATTTCAGGACCTAACCATGCTCAAATTCAGCAGGTTTGTGTTCATTTTTTTTGTCTCCATTGGCATTTCATTTCCACTCAAGTATAAGTTGAAATTCCTTGGTCAATCACTGAATTTCGATTTTACATGCATTAAAAGCAGCTCAAGTTTTTAACGAACTGAATCTGTTTAATGCTGATGTCAACTGGCTGCCTGGCTCTGCTAGCCCCTTTGGTTATTAATTTTACTTTCAATATTTTCTTTGTCTTAAATTTTTGTAGAACAAGAGTGAGTACAAGTAATGATTCTTGTGTAGTTGAAGATGAAGGGAGAGTTGGGTCACTTAATGTAGAGTGAAACTCTTTTCCTTCTAGGACTGAGTGATGTAATTTCACAAAATTAATGATTTATGCCTGAATAGAAAAGAAAGATGGTTGACTGCATTCTAGGTTAAAGAATCTATTACTGACCTCTGTCTTAACATATTCAAGAAAAACACATTCAGAGTGTTTGGGTCTAAATAGGTCTTTCATCAGAAGATTGTGTTGGAGACTTTCAGTGTTAAATTTCCATTCTGGGCACTTGTAGGATTGGAGGGGCTAAAATTCCTCATTCTCTACACAACATTTTTGAAATTTTCAAAAAGCACTTCATGGAGCAGGAGGACATAGACATGTGACAAACTAGTCAAGATACGTGTACATTTGACGTGTAATTTTATACAGAAATAAATAGTGTCTTGTAATAGTGATGGACACTTAAAGTGAATTTGTTTATCATTGTCACCTCATGGTTCTCACTTCTCTCTCACAGGTTGGCGATCGATGCTTTGATGAGAAAATGTTTGAAGCAGCTAAGCTTCTGTATAATAACGTGTCAAATTTTGCCAAATTAGCTTCAACCTTAGTTAACTTAGGAGAATACCAAGCAGCAGTGGATAGTGCAAGAAAAGCTAACAGCACCAAGACTTGGAAAGAGGTTTGTGGAATTATCAAAGCTATAAACACTTTGCATTTGTGGTTTGTGAAAATTTTTTACCACTTTATGTGGAGCTTTTTGAAGAGTGTGATACTCTACTCCTTATGTTAGCATGCATTAAACTTCTTAAAATAAATTATGATAATTTTTGTCTCTGCATAGCAGTAAGTTACAAAAGTTGAGTTCACTCAGTAGAACTGTTGCAACTTTCAAGTTTTTGTTTAAACCGTCTTATGTCTATTCTTCATTACTGAGCGATGAGATCGAGCGATGAGATCTGGAGACAGTGATCTGCTCCATTTTCACTTGCCTAAAGAAATCAGCCAGTGGATTGGGTGACCCACCCTTACAGATGCATGAAAAAGAAAACAAAATAATATAAAAAAAAACAGACATCCATTTTTGACTTACCAGTATGTTCATGGATGTGACTCAGAACTTCTGTCTAATTTTTTCTTTCACATCAACCCTTTTCTCCAGGTTTGTTTCTCCTGTGTCAGAGGAGAGGAATTCCGCTTAGCACAAATGTGTGGACTTCACATTGTGGTGCACGCTGATGAATTAGAAGAGTTAATCAATTTCTACCAGAATCAAGGTTACTTTGAAGAGCTCATATCCTTGATGGAGGCTGCATTAGGCCTGGAGCGTGCTCACATGGGCATGTTCACTGAGTTAGCAATTCTGTATTCTAAATACAAACCTACTAAAATGAGGGAACATTTGGAGCTGTTTTGGTCCAGAGTTAACATTCCTAAGGTGAGTAGTGACCGTGCTAAAGACTTCATTAGACATTGAATAATTTGGGAACTATCTTGTGACCGTGCTCTCTAGAGGGCTATGAAGGCCCAGAGAGCTTGCTCGCAGGATATTTGGGAACAAAGGCAAATCATTTGTCAAAAAAATAGCAAAGAAATCAGTTGATTCAATGGGAAAGCAAAATAGCAGTGTACTTAAGCTGGTTACACTGTTGCCCTTTTTGGCGATAGCTTTTGTAATAAGCTCCTGAAGCAGGTTTGATGCTTGATGTTGTTTCACCTCGTTGTAGTCTTCGAGAGCACTTACTGTTCTTAAAAAATTCATTTACAAAATCATGTCAACTGCATTGGAACCATGATATAAGGAATGCCTTTCTAATGAGGACCTTGGTAGATATTGGGGCTCCTGTGGATACGTCTTTTAGTTGCTAAGTAGGGGGATGAGTATCCTATCAACTAATTGGATTGTTTCTTGGTTTTGCAAAAACCATTGTTGGTTTGCTTTTGTGTCTAATGTGGGTATTGTTCAGTGTCTTTTCAGTCTTTTTTAGTACGTCATTTGGTGACAGTCACCAAGCTTTCAACATTCTGGGTAAATACAACAAGCAGGCAGGAAATCAAACAGCTAGGGGTTTGAGATCATAGGACAAAATGTTGGCTTAGGGGAGGGGTAGGTGGGCAGTTTCCCAGAAACGTATAATGATCTGGGATTTCTTTTGGTGTTATTTTTCTTCCATTTTAGGTAGGTGAGGGTCACATTCATAGTAGCCGAGGGGAATCCCTAGCCCTGCACTCCCTAAATGAAAGCCCTGGTGATTTCATTTGGTGAAAGTAATTCTTTATTTTAAAGGTTCTTCGTGCCGCCGAGCAAGCCCACTTATGGTCTGAATTAGTGTTTCTGTATGAGAAGTACGAAGAGTATGACAATGCTGTGCAGACCATGATGACTCACCCTACTGTGGCATGGAAAGAGGCCCTATTCAAGGATGTCATCTGTAAAGTGGCTAATATAGAATTATACTACAAATCACTGCAGTTCTATCTTGACTTCAGGCCAATGCTAATCAATGATCTCCTTATGGTCTTGACTCCTCGCATGGATCATACCCGTGCTGTAAATTTCTTCAAGAAGGTGAGTGAACTCGGTAGTGGTGACAATTATGAAATCTAAAATTGCAACTATATGTTTGCCACCTCCGTTGGTTGTAAAATAACCCGGAAGTGTTTTGGCGGGGGTTTTGCAGTCAATACGTTCATCTTGCAGAAATTTTGTCTAATTAATGGGAAAAGGTGCTCTCTTCACTGGTTCTTGTCCTAATTAATGTAAATTAAGCATTAATTAGCAATTATTGTCTGATATGAGGAATTATGCAGGTCAAGGAGGGTGTCTGACATCTTAAGATTCGTATAAGTGATTACTCTTTGTTTTGCATTTTACAGTTGGTAGTCACCACTTTAAAAATGAGAAAGGAACTGGCCGAGTTTACTTTCGCAAAGACTTCTGGGATTGTCACTAGGGACAGGAAAAAATTGACCTATAGCTGATTGGTGCATCCCCAGTAAAAAGTGGCGAATAATTGCTATTTTATTAGAGTAATTAAAACGTTCTCTCTGTTGTTACACTGCCGGTTATAATTGCTGGTTTTGTTTCAGGTCAACCATCTTCCTCTTGTGAAGCCTTACCTCCGTTCAGTCCAAAGTCACAACAACAAGGCCATCAATGAAGCTTTAAACGATCTTCTTATTGATGAAGAAGACTATAATGGCCTCCGTGCATCTATCGATGCATTTGACAACTTTGACAACATTGCGCTGGCTCAACGCCTAGAGAAGCACGAGCTTATTGAGTTCCGCCGTATAGCTGCTTATCTTTACAAGGGCAACAATCGCTGGCAGCAGTCTGTGGAGCTTTGTAAGAGGGACAAGCTTTACAAGGTGGTTATATCTTGATACATTTTTAAGTGTTGCTAGAAACGTGGTCCCTACGTACCACGGTACGTGCAGAAAGGTATATCGTCGTTGCGAATCGTCTCGTGTAACATCGCCTTAAGTCCCAAGAGTGACCAACATCAGTTTTCTCCTATCAGTATCAATTACCAAAAGGAGAATGCTTTGATCTTTTATCACATTCTCTCAACTTATTCTGTAAGAAAATGTATTGAAATCAGTTTGGAGAATTGGTATGTGGATATTGGAACTTTGGCTCATTATACGTTTCTGGAAAACTGCCCACCTACCCATCCCCTATGCCAACATTTTGCCCTAAGTGAGAAGTAAGTGTTAATGTTGGCTTAGGGGAGGGGTAGGTGGGCAGTTTTCCAGAAACGTATAATGTCCGGAACGTTCCTTTTTGGTTTGAGAGAAAAGGCGGATTGCAAGCATTCCAGTCGGTATGAAGGGGTTAAACTGATCTTCTCTTTATAGGACGCCATGCTGTATGCCGCTGAATCCCGTAACTGTGCCACAGCAGAAGATCTTATCCACTGGTTCTTGGAAATAGGCAACCATGAGTGCTTTGCCGCGTGCCTGTTCATGTGCTATGATCTGCTCAGCCCAGATGTTGTGCTTGAGCTGGCATGGAGGCACAATCTCATCGACTTCGCTATGCCTTATATGGTGCAAGTCATGAAAGAATACATTGATAAGGTGAGATTCCTTCTATTGATATAAATCAGTTAAAACGGCACGCAAACAACACTGCGAAAACGACACTTAGTACTGCATGTAAGGGTGACGAGGTGTCCCTGCTAAGGGCAAAAGTCCGCCCCAAGTATTTAGTCTTATTTTTCTGCAGCTATTAGTCAAACATTTTGTTCCAACCGTTATAACTTGGAATGTACGTAATTTTGAACGTGATTTTTTCCCTAGCTATGGATTAAATTTGTACTACACCATTGCTGATAACAATGCAGATATTAGACACGCCACAAGAATTAATTACTCGTAATTTTGTGAAGGAAGTAGATCCTACTACTCCATTATGGCGTCCACTGCGCAACAAGGTTGATGGATTTAAATGCATAGGGAAAGAGTCATCAAGGACGAGCGTCGGCTGTGCTATTGTATAGTGGTCGGTCTTTTGCCGCGTGCGCAGTAGTTCTTTTTCTTGATTACCAACCGCTGTTTGGCAAATGAGCCCGCGCTACTCTCCCCAACAGGCAGTCTCTTCTCGGGGAGGACTGAGAGAGCGCCGGAAATCGAGGTTAAGTAGTTCTGTGCATGGTTTTATGTGGCTCATGTTCGTGGTAGCGTGAGCTTATAACATTCTTTACTTTGTTTGAAAGGTGAACAAACTGGCCGTGTCAGAAGCCGAGAGAAAGGATCAGGAAGAAAGCAAACAGGATCAACCAATTGTGTTCGGTATGCATCAGTGACAATCATCAATTTTCTCTTAACATCAATACATAATCAAGGAAAAAGGTGATGGGAATTATTAAAATGATCACTACAGGGAAAATGCCTTGATCTTTTATCCAATTCTCCCAACTAATTGTGTAGGGAAATGTATGCATATCAGTCTGGAGAACTTGTATGTGGATATTGGATCTTCAAGGCTTAAAGTGTTAAACCATACTTGAAGAAGAGGAGTAAAAACATCTTCTACGATGCTGGCCATGGAAAAGGCACTAAAAAGAAAATGGAGACGAAAAACAGCAATGTGTTAAAATATAGTGGGTGGAAAATAAAGTTTCCTAAGTATTGCGATGGGTGTTATAGCTATACCGTACATAAGCGTTCGATTTATTATTTTGAGGGTTCATATGTTAGTAATCAAGTCCATATTACTGTCGTAAGCAGTATTGTTACAAGCCCATCCTAACAAATCTTTTTACTGCAGCTCCACCGATTGTGGGTTAAAAAAGTGAAGAATGGTCTTACTTCTATGAGATAGACACAGACAGAGCGAACTGTGCGCATTACAGACGTGTCTGTATTAGTGGTAGGGTTGTATGAAGTGTTGTCAAGTCGAATGAGGATACCGAAGCGACAAACCCAACTGTTCGAATCATATAGGTTTCGTTATTATAGTGGTAGGAATTGAGTCATGTATGGTAGCCTGTTCATCAGGCTTTTCCCTGGGGAAAGGGAGAAAGAAGCGCAAGGTCTTTTCAAATTTCCTCCCCCCTAACCCCTAAGGAATTCGAAATAATGGTGTTCCAAAGGTTGTTACCCTTGGGACCAAGAGAACTTTTTCCCCTGACAGGTGTTCATTCGCTACCTTAAAACCTGAAAAAAACTGGGCCGGGTAAACTTTCGAAAAAAACTTCTGGGACTGTTACTGGGGACAAGGAAAAAATTGGCCAATAGCAGAACGGCGCGACACCAGTAAAGATCCCAGAAACAATCGCGCGACGCATTTTCGGCCCTAGTTTCCTTCTCGATTCTAAAGTAGCGAATTGTAAGAGCAACCATTTGGAAAGGTTTTACGTGTTTCTGAAGAGGTGTTGTTTGTTTGAACTTATTAGGTGCAGACCAGCTGATGCTTACAGCCGGACCAAGCATGGTGCCTAATATGGGCGTGGTTCCCGGCATGCCACCCCAACAGTTCCCTCCGGGATATCAGATGCAGCCGGGATACATGTGACTTAATTAGAAAACAAACAAAAAATAGTATAAAAAATAGCTAGGCCACATGTTTCTGTGGCGTTTTTTTATATTCTCGTCGGTCAATTCCCTGCAGTAAGTAACTTAAAATTTTAAATCCAATGAACAACAGGAATCCATACCATAATAGTATATAGCTTGGATCGTAGTGGTAGTTGAATTGTTGGTCTAAATGCCGGTGTGCTTTTAGCTTGGTTTGATTTCCACTCAGTGCCCTTCAAACCGTTGTAAACTTACGTATGTATGGAAAATAAACGCCATTCATATTACAGCTATTTTCTGTTTCTAGTCAGAGAAACCAGTTGCCAGAAGAACAGCGAACAAAGTGATTTTCACAAATAACATCTTTATAACTATTAAATCTGTTCTCTTTGGTCTTCTCGCTTAATAGGGGGATCATATTAAAAAGAAACTGAACAAGAGGCATTCTTTCATTTCATTTTTCGCAACTCTGCATCACAGATCAAAACGTTATCAAAAAAGCCGTGAAAACCGCATCGCATGATTGCTGCCCCTTCTGCACATACTTCTGACCTGTTGGAAGATGGCGAGGTCATGGCTAATGTCCAAAGACAATACATTAAGAGAACTACGGGAAAATGTTAGCAATAAAGATGCCCCAACGAAGGTCTTCAGAAGCTAAGTAGCAGCGAATGAACACTTGCAACAGGCAACGAACTCTTTTAACGGTGATTGGCCTTTTTAAACAGCCCTGCATCGTGCCTTTTTATCTTACCATGGTAATTCTTGTGACGGCGTGTCTTATCCGCAGGTCGCAAGTCGCAGGTCATGTATCTAATCAAGAATTTAATTTTATGAATAATCAAAAAAATCCTGCTTATTTCTGTTGTGGTGTAATAATAGGCCATTACCGCGTTCCAAAAACTCTTACTTTTAAAATGAGGCTAAGTGCAAAAGCTTGCTCGTGAAAATGGGTTTTCACTTGGAAATGTTAATTGATACAAAACGACACCCACCTCATCAACCCCTTGTAACCCCCGGTAACCCCTTGTATACCTTTGAAACCCCTCTAACCGTTTGTAATCCTTTTTAACCCCCTGTAGCCCCTTGTAACCATCTGTAATCCCTTATTACCTCGCGTTACCCCTTGTAACCCTTTGCGGATGATATCCAAATCTTTTCTCTAGTTTTGACACAGATGTTCTTACTAATATCAATTCTCATATAGAAAACCTCTGAGTTTCCAATTCCAAATGTAAGTTAATGCTCATTGGGTCGACATAAAACTTAAATAATAAAGTCACGTTTCCCTGGAACCTCTATTGGAAAAACAAAAGATACCAGCTAGATAGGTCTATATAAACGCAAACTTTCATCTTTGCTTTCTGCTGGATCTGTCTGATTCCATAAGTTGTTTGTGTGAATATTTTAAACTTATTCTCCTTTTCTTCAAAAACTCCCACCAACATATATTTAAAAACTAGCTGTATTATAAATTTTTATGTATATTAATTGATTGTTCTCTGGAATTTTGTAACATTTTCCGTTCCGATAGTGAGCACCATATTGCCTCTATTTTTGTAATGTGTGTCTGCCTACGCCCTACCTGGAAATCAGCTTTTGTTTTGTGTGGCTGGCGTAGTTAAATCAATGTATTGATTGATTCATTGATTGTAGCCCTTAGTAACCCCCTGTACCCCTCGAGTTGGATTTCGAGTGAAGTGGTACTCAAAAAAATGTTTTACCAACCCCTTACCCTTTTATATACTATTTTTCACGAAAAAGGTACCCCTATTGACAAATGGTACCCCTTTCATATATCTTGTTTAGAACTTGTCATCACTTTTATAGTAACTGCTGTCAAAGCACTGACTTGTAAATAGGAATTAGTCGGGAAAAATGAACGTTTTCTCGACTTACAAAAGCCAAAAAAATTCATCTGTTAGCCCTGTTGTGCCCTTAACAGACCCAAATGACAGTGAAATTCCCACGCTTTCATATACCTGAAGCCTGAAAAAGATACCCCTTTCGGGCGGAGCCTCCCCGTAGAGGCCATTATAGGGAGTACCCCCCAGGGATCGGATAATTGTCCTCATAATTGTTTAAAACAAACATCAGTGACACACTCGCCTGCAGCTCGTGTGCCACTCAGTTTTTACCGCATTTTTGATGACCTATTTAATGGATTTAATTCAGCATATCCACCGAGTTGCCCTTCACCTGATTAACACGTAAAATAATTACAAAATATATTTAACCTTTCACCTATTTACAGTGCAAAGAGAGAATGATATACATGTGTAGTAAAATCTGTTATCAATGCTGCGTTCTGATTGGTTTAGCTACTACTAGGCTATATGTTATAGCCCTCTAGTAGCGAAAAGCGCCGGCTTTGAAAACGAAAACAATGGCGGCTGAATCGCATTTTGCTAGCTAAAGTTGTTACTTTCAGTAAATCAATGGATTTTTAGATCCCTGCATTTATAGGTCGATGGACGTATACATCGATGGGTCTGTGGATCGATGGATCGCTAGATCGATGGACCGCAGGATCCTTGGATCGGTGGATCGCTAGATCGATCGATCTATGGATCGCTGGATCGATCTAGCGATCCGGTAATCCAGCGATCCACCGATCTACAGATCCATCGATCTATCGATTCATGGATCCCCAGATCCATCGATCTAACGATCCATCGATTCAGCGATCCACAGATCCATCAATCTACAGATTCAACGATCTTGCGATCCAGCAATCCACAGATACAACGAATATTCGATCCAACGATCTAGCGATCCATCGATCCACAGATCCATCGTTCTAGCGATCCTACGATACAGCCATCCTTCGATCTAGCGATCTACAGATTCATCGATCTAGCGATCCATCTATCCACAAAACCATTGATCCAGTGATCCAACGATCTAGCGATCCAGCGATCCTTCGATGTAGCGATCCAGCGATCCACAGATCCATCGATCTTTCGATCTAGCTATCTAGCTATCCAGAGATCCACAGACCCATCGATCTAGCGATCCAGCGTTCCACCGATCCATTGATCCACAGATCCATCATTCTACCGATCCAGCGATCTAGCGACCCACAGATCCATCGATCCACAAAACCAGCGATCTAGCTATCCAGAGATCCACAGATCCATCGATCTAGCGATCCAGCGATCCATTGATCCACAGATCCATCATTCTACCGATCCAACGATCTAGCGATCCACAGATCCATCGATCTAGCGATCCAGAGATCCACAGATCCATCAATCTGTAGATCAGTCGATGTAGCGATCCATTGATCCACAGATCCATCGATCTAGCGATCCAACGATCCAGCAATCCATCTATCTAGCGATCCACCAATCCACCCATCTAGCGATCCACCGATGGATCGCTTGATCGTTGGATCACTGTAGATCGCTGGATCACTGTGTTCCGATGGATCGATGGATCTGTGGATCGATGGATCGGTGGATCTGTGGATCGCTAGATTTTCACGTCGTAGTGGTGCAAAAACGGGCAAAGAAAAGGCAATATTGTTGTTTTGGTTATAAAACCTATTGGTTTTTGACGATGTCGTTGCCGGCCGCGTCGTTGGATGACCTTGGATGCTTAAGTCCTTACTCCCTAACCATAAAACAACCGAGAAAAGATGCAAGATAAAGACAAGCTAAGACAGAGAAGGAAGAGATATTAAATTTCAAAATTTTTCCTAAACCGGTCTTCATAAATCCAGGTAGAATACAATTGCTTGTTTGCACGTGATGACACGGCAACCGTCTTGGATCTTCAATAAAATTTTCACATGACGTCACGGCGACCACATTTGTGCTCCAAAGAAAAGAATTGGCAGCCATGTTGGTGTTCCAAACCAATTCTGTGGGAGTTGAAGTCTTTCCTTACAGGCGTTGTGATAATCATTGTTTTGTAAAAATGTTAAACAGATGAGAAGAGCCAAGTAATTATATCGAGTCTTTCCTGAGATACATGAAAAAGCGTTAAAATTCAAGATTTTGCTCAAAGCTGTACTTGGAGTGCTTAGAAATGTAAGCTAATGTAATTAGCTCCAGAAATTTTGCGCCTTTATAAAGAGCGTTTGTGTTCGCCGCGTTTTTAGGGACCAGTCATTATTTATCGCCTGAGGGGGGGGGAATTGGGGGGCTAAGCAAGGTGAAATTTCGCCGATCCCCGCTTTGAATGTTACTTCACTGAAGGGATCCCCCCTAATAACATTTGATGACTTTCGCGATCCCCCCCTTCCCACATTTCCTCATTTTCCAAGCGAATTTGAGTGGTCCCCCCTTGAATCCTTCCAAAGTTTTCAGTGATCCCGCCTTTTGGGTTCTCAGTTACGACTGATCCCCCCTTTTGTTCTCCTAAAAATCAAGTGATCCCCCCCAAACCCCCCCCCCCCCCCCCCAGGCAATAAATATTGACCGGTCCCTTAGTTCTTTTCGTGTTCTCGCCTTTAGTACTCGGATTTTTGCCGTACACAATGTTCAATAGCATTCTCATCATTTCGAACTTACTGACCAATAGAAACATCGCATTAATTTATTCAGTCACAATTTGTGAACAAAAAACAAAGGATTGTGAACGGTTAGGGAGCTTTCAACATAAACTACAGCACCTTTGGGGCACCTTTGTTTTCGACTTTGATGTCTGCCGGGTTTCATAACACGTCTTTTGTACTAACTATGGGCATATCGTATAAATATTTAGCTTTGCTTGTAAGTTTTCGTGTCACTTCTTCTATGTGCTTTCCAAACGTTGGTCAAGTTTTGGTGTCTTTGGTCTTTTTCCTCTTGTCTCGCTGTCGTCTTGTAAGTATCTTGCCTGTTACATTACCATTATTCCGATGCCTTTTTGCTTTCGTTTAGTTTTGTAGTTATTTTTATCTTGACTTTGTATTTGTTTAACCGTTGTTCGCAATATTGCTTCAACGGCAACGAGAACGTCGCTTTTAAGTGAATTTGCGCTCTTTTAGTATTTATCGCGATTTTTCCTACCCACTTAAAGCGAACCGGCCAACTGGTGTTGAATTCCTGTAGAACATATTCAATATTCAAACTAGAAGCAAGATTTCGACGTTGCTTGTTAACGTCTCCATAAAACGGGAAATAGGGCATTTTCACTACCTAGTGATGCAAAAACGGCAACTACAAGTTGAAGAAAGTGTGCTGCACGTGCAAATTTGTTGTTTTGCTCATTAAACCTATTGTTATTGTGATTTTCTCGTTGCCGTCGCGTCGTTGGATCTTAAAGTCTATATTTTGTTTCGCATTGCTTCGTCTCCCTTCCTATACAATTGTAGGAAGTCTAGATGCAATAAATGTGTTTGCACGGAAAATTATAGCGCTCAAGGGCTGGGACTAAATAAAGAAAGTTAGTTTCCAAGATCGCAAAAAAAGAAAATTCACCCAAATTTCCTAGCATGGAAATATGATATTAAACAGCATTGTGATGATACTTTACAGTAATTTGAGTTTATTGGAAGATACTTATTCGTTCAATTATCACGACTATTGGAAATCATTTTTATTTGCGTTTTATTAGAATTAAACATACAGAAGTTTTTCATTCTCACGGAGATGATTTGCCAAACACCAAACTTTATAAGTTCCTGTTGTTGGATTTTCAATGGCAGGTCCAGATGTCAACAAAATTCGTAAGTACCTGATTTCAAAGATTTTTTATCGTTGTTATGGAAATATCGATTGTACTAAAAATATATTTTGACACACTTTGATTCCAGTTCAATAAGTAGCTTAAATTTTTTTGGCGATCGGAAAAGGATGAAGCGATTGGAAAATATGGGCTATGGGCTCCGGAAAACTTTATCAAATAATCTTAAAAGCCGGTTATTTATTGATATTTTATTTTTGGGGTTTAATTGGAAGAAAATAATTCATAATATCTATAAAATTTCTCATACTACGGTGATATCTTTTTTTCATTATTATTGTTTAAAAATGTTAATTAATTCCGATTATTTTATGTATATTCAATAGGAAAGAAGCCAAAATTATAAGGTCAATTTAATTTATGCAATTTCCAAGAGCTTGATGCTGCAATGAGTTAAGGTGGCTCGATACAGTTATTCAGGGTTAATACCTCCCAAGTTTGAGCACAAATTAAATCGCCATAAACAAGGGTTTGGAAAAATTGTCACCACAATTCTATTAGATGAAGATGAAATTTGTTATGATCAGGCTTGCAATGACATCGGAGTTGTCGCAGCAACGAAATGACGAAATTACCTCTTTTACTTGCAGCAGTGTTTATCGGCACTGGGAGCTGTAATTATCCATTAATTATTTTTTGCGCGATCAGAATAAATATCACGTGACAATGACGTCATAATAGTTTTAGCTCTAAACCGAATTCCTGCCCTTATCGGCATTTTCTTTGGAAATGCTTTACGTTACGGATACTTTGGGTGCTTGTCTTCTGTTGTGCGAAGTTTCACCAAAATCTGTCCGAGGAATTTCGAGATATTTTTGAATCTTTACAAAAAGAGTATAAAAAATGCGCGAACTGAAAACTGGACTTAATGCAGAAAAACTTGCTAAATTATTTCCTAATTCTTCCCCAAATATTACAGTTGTGTGATCGATTTCGGTCTTTCATCTTTGCTGACATATTTATAATCTTTTGTCTGACGGAATTATAACCTTGGTTTCTTGAGCGGTTTATTTGTGGACTATTTCGCTGTTTTATTGGCTTTTTGAAAACTGATTTGTGTGTGAAAGTTTTGATTTGTCTTGAACTGCTCAAAAACTTATTGCTTGCTGCTTTATAATACTTTTTATGGTAAATTGTTGCAGTGGTTTTTTTTACTGAACTTCTCATCGTATGGTGTTACTCTTGCAGGCATTTTTTTATATTGTTTCGTAGTTCCTTAAAAAAATTGTTTTTTAATTAATATCATTAAATTTTGTGTATGATAATATACAGTTTAGTAATTGAACACAACAAAGCTGTGTGACGTACAAAATTCACACATTCCGGAGTTTTTGTCTGAGGAACTTGGATTCCGCAATACAATTGTTAATGGGATTCCGGCTCCCTTGGCCTGTATTCCAGATTTCAAATCCCAGGATTCACGATTCCACAAGCAATAATTGTCCAAATTCTTCGTTCCACGAGCAAACATTTCCTTGATTATGGAATCAGGATTTGCTCACATCAGAGGCGACACAGTCGTGGAAACAGATCTGATATAAAAACACGTATGTTAGCTTGAATGCTGGATATCAATCCATGCACTTGTTTTGATTTTGCTCCTTCTTCTTCTTCCGTTTCGTTTGCCTCCTCTGCCATTTTCTGGTACTCCTCCAATTCCCGCTCCTTTAGGAGCCGGTATTGTTTGTTTCCCTCCATTTGAATTGCAGAGGGGCTGTACTAATCTGCCATCATTTTCTTGGCTAGAAACCAAAAGGCACAACACGGTTCAAATATAGAGAAATGACGGGGATCTGTGCGTTGTGCTGTGTAGATTATAATGTGAGTGCCTTTCACATTTCCAGTAATTGTGCTAAGGGTGTTTCGTTGCTCCTTAAGAGAATGTTTTTTAATTAATATCATTAAATTTTGTATATGATAATCATAAAAGTTTAGTTATTGAACACACCTAAGCAGTGTAACGTACAAAATTCACAACATTTATTTACAATGTTATAATGCCATATATAAAGAAGGTGAAAAAGGGGAAACAATATCAAAGAATGGTCTCTAATATCAAAGAATGGTCAGGCCTAGTTACCTTGTTCACTGGAGAGAAATTTACATTTTAAAATCGAGTACGCCGATTTTTTTCTTTTTGCACCTGGGATGTATTTCGCCTGGGCTGTTAGTCTCCTCGGCCTCTTTGTTGCCTGGCCTCTTCTTTTCCTTTCATTCCCAATCCAGTTCTTTGTTAAAGGGAACAAAACATCAAGCGTTGAAAATGGGGGAAAAAATGCAACAGCACTTGAGACAAAATTCAACATAACACGTCAATTCATTTCAGATGCTGGCTGTCAAGTAAAGGAAAAACTTAACATGACTTTGTGTCCTTAAAGGAAATATCAGGGGCTGTTACAATGAATGGGCGTTTAACAGAAGGTGCAAAATGTTGCCTAAAGGAGTGTGAAAAATGATGCTGGCACTCAAAAAATATTTTTGAAAAAATACTAAGAATAAAAAGACAACGGAAAGAATTTACATACCTTCACTTCTGTTGGATTGTGATTCCGCAGCAGCTGGCCCGTTGGATGTGGAGGCTGCTGTTGCTTTATAACCAGGCCTTGGTGAAGGGAGGGATTCCGGCGAAGAATCGTCCAGCAGTTCATCAGCCTCATCTACCCGGCAGATAAAGGAGACATAAAGGTTTACTGAGTAGCAAAGTGAACAGTGCTATCACGACCATGGTTTCAAAATGAATTCAATACTTCAGTTGTTAGTTTTACAAAGCAGTAATTTGGAGGTGTCATGCAAAAAAAATACCCATCTTTCATGTTTGTACTTGTAGCTCTAAGCTACCTTGATTATACTGTCCTACCCTAGCAAGGAAAATGTACCGTAAAGCAGCTGGGTATATTTTACTCCTACGTTTTCTTCGATGGGATAAAGAGACAAAGTGGAGTAAACTTTCCTGTCTGAGGAAATAACGCAGGTAAATGACTGAATGGGATTTCGAAGAAAAGTGTCTCACCGCAGAAGTAATTAAAATCGGAGTAAATGTAACCTTTGGTTATGCTGCAACGTCTTCGTCCTTTCCTCAGAGGACATGAAACAAAAATTTTCCAACAAGGAAAGCGGAAATTCGAATTGATTGAAAGAACTAACAATGAAAGACTAGGCTTCCTCAGTTGTATCCAAGGTAGCGAACTTTCTTATATCGCATTGAGCCTTTGTTTAGTCTACATAGCAACCTGTTACAGTTGTGGCATGATTTTTTTCTTCAAAGAAAGATGTTAGACCCTGAAGAAGGAATTTTGAAAAATAAAATCGGAAAGTAATAAGAAGGATTCATCTTGACATACCTGAACTAAATTCTTCTCTCTGGGCGCCTTTTTGTTCCTTCCTTAAGGCAGCTGACGCCTGCTGTTCTTTTTCAGATAGGACTATATATGCAAAAAACAAAATGATTACGTTCTGGTAAAATTTTGCACTAAAACTCTGCTCTAAACAAATGGAAGGAAATTACCCAACTTTACCTAAGTTAACCCCTATCTTTGTTGTAACATACCGTTATCTGTAAAAATCTCGCTCTTTTGCAGGCTTTTTAGGCGGCTTGAATATATACTTTTATGGTTCTTATTCTCGAGATCCTATCCCATCCACAGAGAAGGAAAACCAAGTTGATCAAGGTTTTTCATCTACAAATAATATATCAAAAAATTATTAATATTCGACTGGCATGATTAGCTAAATGTAGATTCACCTCATCATAGCGTACAGAGTTCACAAGTGCCTTCAGCCATGGCACTTCAATCATTTAAAATTGTGAGCAAAATGGTCTCATAAAGACAGAAAAAGAACAACTGTTTTATTAGCTTTTAAAAATGGATTGTGTGTGGTAGTTTTAATTTGTCTTTAACTGCTTAAAACTTTTTGCTTGCTGCTTTAATCCTTTTTATGGTAAAATTGTTGCTGTGGTTGTGTTGCTGAACTTGTCATCGTGTGTTATTGCTCTTGCGGGCCAGTTTTTTACATGTTGTATTGTTTTGTAATTAATATCATTAAATTTTGTGTATGATAGTCATAAAAGTTTAGTTATTGAACACACCTAAGCAATGTAACGTACAAAATTCACAACATTTATTTACAATGTTATAATGCCATATATAAAGAAGGTGAAAAAGCGGAAACAGTCTCAATAGAAATTAAATAGTTACATATAATAGTAATCAAAAAGGAAAGTGATTTGATATTTATGTAATATTATATTTAGTGTCAATATTAATTATTATTTAAAGGAAAACCAAAGAAAACATAAACATGAATAACAATGGTATTTATTTTAACATTGGAAACAATTGCTTGGTTGTATAATTTGGCGTTTAATATTCCTTTTTTCCCTGAACAGTGCTATTTTTTTGTGCATCTGGGTGCGCTGTTCTATACAGTCATGTAATAATGGTAGCTATTGCAAACGCTTTTCCCAACATTGCAAGGTTGCCTTATTGTCTGAATATCCCATCAAACTCTTTCCAATTGAAATTAGTTAGGCAAGTGTTAACTAGGAAAATTGATTCCAATTTGAGCGTGTTTCAGTGGGTACTGTTACTGGTGTTATGCTTGTGCTTGTAGCACCTAAAAATTAAGGAAATGTCACAGTCTCGCTGTACTATTCAGTTTGTTTTATTCAACTTTCACTTTGGCTTTTGGGGTACTTACAATCCTTATCCTCAAGTACAATATTATGGAATATGCGCCTCATTAGCATATAAGAAGCGGGTTACACGAACTCACTCTAATATCAAAGAATGGTCAGGCCCAGTTACCTTGTTCACCAGACAGAAATTCACTTTTGAATATGGAGTTGGCCGATTCTTTTCTCTTTGCACCCGGAATATATTTTGGTATTGCTGTTGCTCTCCTTGCTGGCCTCTTTGTTGCCTGCCCTCTTCTTCTTCTCTCATTCCCAATCCAGTTCTTTCTTAAAGGGAACAAAACATCAAGCATTGAAAATGGGGAAAAAAAAATGCAACAACAGTTGAGACAAAATTCAAGATAACACGTCAATTCATTTCAGTTACTGGTTTTCAAGTAAAGGCAAACCTTAACATGACTTGGTGTCCTTGAAGGAAATTTAAGGGGCTGTTACAATGAATGGGCGTTTAACAGAAGGTGCAAAATGTTGCCTAAAGGAGTGTGAAAAATGATGCTGGCACTCAAAAAATAGTTTTGAAAAAATAATAAGAATAAAAAGACAACGGAAATAATTTACATACCTTCACTTCTGTTGGATTGTGATTCCGCAGCAGCTGGCTAGTTGGATGTGGAGGCTGTTGTTGCTTTATCACCAGGCCTTGGTGGAAGGAGAGGTTCCGGCGAAAAATCGTCCAGCAGTTCATCAGCCTCATCTACCTGGCAGATAAAGGAGATATAAAGGTTTACTGAGTATCAAAGTGAACGGTGCTATGGCTTTGATTTGTCTTTAATTAGTTAAAACTTGTTGCTTGCTGCTTTATAACACTTTTTATAGTAAATTGTTGTTGTGGTTTTTTTGCTGAACTTCTCATCGTGTGGTGTTGCTCTTGCAGGGATTTTTAAGTTTTTTTCGTAGTTCCTTGAAAAAAAATTGTTTTGTAATAAATATCATCAAATTTTGTGTATGATAATATAAAGTTTAGTAATTGAACACACCTAAGCTGTGTAATGTACAAAAATTCACACATTCCGGATTTTTTGTCTGAGGAACAATTGTTAATGGGATTCCGGATCTCTTGGCCTGTATTCCTGATTTCAAATCCTAGGATTCACGATCCCAGAACCAATAATTGTCCCGATTCTGCATTCTACGAGCAAAAATTTCCTTGATTATGGAATCAGGATTTCCTGGGAAAGAATTTACATACCTTCACTTCTGTTACATTGTGATGTGGAGGCTGTAGCTGTTCTTTTACTTGAACAGAGGGGTTCCTGCTCTTCTAGTAGTTCATCACTCTCATCTACCCGGCAGATAAAGGAGATAAGGTTTATTGAGTATCAACGTGAACAGTGCTGTGACGACCATGGTTTCACAATGAATTCAAAACTTTTTTTAGTTTTACAAAGCAGTAGTTTGGAGGTGTCATACAAACAACATGCCCATCATTCATGTTTGTCACGTTTTCTGCGCTTAGTAGTGTTTAATTAGTTAGTTATAGCAGCAATTTTATACTTTTTACCTTTTTATTGTTATATTTTATATACTTTTTTTTTTTTATTGTTATTGTAATGTCTTTATTGTAATGTCCTTTTATTGTAATGTCTTTCGTAATTCAGCCTATGACTGCAAGGTATTAAGACAATAAAGCATCTATCTATCTATCTTGTACCCGTAGCTCTAAACTACTTTGATTATATTGTTCTAAGAAAGACTTTAAATAAAATCGGAAAGTAATAGGAAAGATTCATCTTATCATACCTGAACTACGTTCTCCTCTCTGGGCGCCGCCTTCCTGATCCTTCCTACAGGGGGCTAACGCCGCCCGTTCTATTTCAGATGGGACTATATAAACAAAAAACAAAATAATGACATTCTGGTACAATTTTGCAGTAAAACTATGCTCTAAACAAATGGACGGAAATTACCCAACTTTACCTAAGTTAACCCCTATCTTTGTTTTAACTTACCGTTATCTGTAAATATTTTGCTCCTTTGTAAGCTTTTAAGGCTGCTTGAATATATGGTTTTGTTTTTCATGGTCGCTACATCTTTTCCCATCCAAATCGAGGGAAAGTCAAGTTCATCAAGTTTTTTCATCTGTAAATAATTATATCAGCAAATTATTAATATGCAACTGGCATGATTAGCTAAATGTAGATTTACATCATCATAGCGTACAGAGTTCACAAGTGCCTTCAGCCATGGCACTAGAAACCAAAAGGCACAACACGGTTCAAATATAGAGAAATGACGGGGATCTGTGCGTTGTGCGGCGTTGATTATAATCTGAGTGCCTTTGACATATCCAGCAATTGTGCTAAGGAGGTTTCGTTGTTCCTTAAAAAAAATGTTTTGTAATTGATATCATCAAATTTTGTGTATGATAGTCATAAAAGTTTAGTTATTGAACACACCTAAGCTGTGTAACGTTCAAAATTCACAACATTTATTTACAATGTTATAATACCATATATAAAGAAGGTGAAAAAGCGGAAACAGTCTCAATAGAAATTAAATAGTTACATATAATAGTAATCAAAAAGGAAAGTGATTTAATATTTATGTAAAAAATAAGTATTTTTGACAAGCAGTTTTCCGAACAAAAACTGTACACAACAGATGATATTTTTGTCATCTCTTTATATTGGTAGATCTATAAACCCTTACTTTTCATTCTTTTACACTTATGCAACGTCTACTTACTTGTATTGTCTATGTAACAGTAGCCAGAAAAATTATCGGCTCAAATTTTAACTTTTTTTATTTTACGATCTTAACGTGAATCGTATTTTTTTTAACCCCCCCCCCCCCCCGACAAACGTTTGTGTTTGTACTGTTATTATTTTTCAAACCCAAATAACTATCTGAATTTGAATAATGAAGTAGCAATAACTGACCTTTCTCACTTCTACCATTAAGCTTCCTTCAAATATATCCGCCTTTATATGGCAACATCTCTTTGTTGATGTCCTCGTCTCTCCCACCTTGACACTCATTTGTTTATTCGTACAGCCATTCTTTGTTTTTTCAGTCATTCTTTTAGTTTATTCCAGCTGACTGGCTTTCTATTCCAATGAATTTTAGAGCTTCTTGAATGTTAAAAGCGATTGTTTTTCTGCATTTGCATCCTCTAGGGACGTGGTATGGTTTAAAGAAGTGTGATGCCTGAAAACTTATCATCAAAGAACTATTTAATAGCGATTTTAACTTTTCTTAGTGATGAGACTGTCATTTAATTTTGTTCTAGTAAAAATGTAAGTCCTCAATATCAGAGTCAGTTCTAATCAGTGGATGGGGTAGTGAATTAAGCGACATTTCTGTTCATCTCAAGTAAAATAAAGGATAGGGAAAACTTTCATTTAGGTGTTCCCATAAAGGGTACACGAAATGGGTATCTTTTTCTACCAAAGGTGGTTTACTAAAGGGTATATCCATGGTGCTGCTTACTTTTCCAGGCGTTGGGCTGACACTCAATACGACTGGCGGTTAAGTCCACGTTACAGCCTTCCTACAAGCGAAGTTCCGGACACAGTGATTCACAACGAGAACCTAGCGGAGGAATTTGAGATTTTTGAGTGATAAATATTCGTTAAAGACCGAGCGTCAGGTCAAGATGGCTCAATTTATTATATGGCCAAAGCAAAACCTAAACTTGGGGGATAAAATGGGCAATAGTAAGCATGCCAGATAGACCGACCTTGCCTGCTCTGTTAACCAATCAGAACACGGGATTTCGTATTTTCGCGCTCGCTAAAAGTCAGCCTTTCATACGGTTTGAGCTTCGTCATTCCTGCAAGAAGCGAAAGGAAGAAGATGAAATAGAGAAAAACAACGAACAAGGAAGGAAAGACGAAAAAGGGATAGGCATTTACAGCCTTCTCAAAGATGTGTACAACTTATTAATTCAATGGATTCTTGACAGAAGCATGAAAAACAAATAAAACGTGGACATGAGTGTTTCCAGTATGATTCCGGGAAGAGAGATTTCTTGCATTTCGTAATAATGATATTTAATTCTTACTTTGAAGTTGAAACCTTCAATACTTGGAAGTACTGGTGTATCAGGTAATTTTACAAGGGACTTGATGACGTGGTTGTTCCAATTATAACGTCTTGTAAACACAATGCACGAAATTCTTTCGCCATTGTTAAATAATACTGTCACCAATCCTTGCCTCGCCGCTGTTAGGATTTTCCACATGATCTCCTAATGCTAGCTTTTACTATTATAACATTCAGTTCACTTTTACTTAGCAGTCGCTGTTCTCACTTTGACTCTATCTGCTCTACTCTATGGATTTCTTACAGTTTCTTTAGTAACAATCTCCAAACCAAATGGTGAGAGCTTTTCTGCTAGCTCTGCCCATCCCACAAATCTTCGACCATCTTCCCCTGCTGTTCCCTTCTTTGTTGTATTGAATTTCATCACCCTGGCTTTTTCTTTGGTATGGTGTTCAGGTCAAAAAAGGTTTGTTACATCTATTTCAGAGTTGCACACATGCAACGGTCATTGACTTGAAAATCACAAGTTAATTCCAAATTCAACATAACACGCCAATTCATCTCAGGTACTGGCTTTCAAGTAAAGGCAAAACTTAACATGACTTTGTGTCCTTAAAGGAAATATCAGGGGCTGTTACAATGAATGGGCGTTTAACAGAAGGTGCAAAATGTTGCCTAAAGGAGTGTGAAAAATGATGCTGGCACTCGAAAAATAATTTTGAAAAAAATAATAAGAATAAAAAGACAACGGAAATAATTTACATACCTTCACTTCTGTTGGATTGTGATTCCGCAACAGCTGGCTCGTTGGATGTGGAGGCTGCTGTTGCTTTATTACCAGGCCTTGGTGAAAGGAGAGGTTCCGGCGAAGAATCGTCCAGCAGTTCATTCGCCTCATCTACCCGGCAGATAAAGGAGATATAAAGGTTTACTGAGTGTCAAAGTGGACAGTGCTATCACGACCATGGTTTCACAATGAATTCAATACTTTTAAAGTTTTACAGAGCAGTAATTTGGAGATGTCATGCAAACAACATACCCATCATTTATGTTTGTACCCGTAGCTCTAAGCTACCTTGATTATATTGTCCTACCCTAGCAAGGAAAATGCTACAAAAATAGGCCAATTCTGTGTTTTCACTCACGTGGCCAGCATCTATGCAAATTTATTGGAACAAAAGAAAGCGTTTACATAAGAAAAGAGTTGAACTCCCACAGGACTGGTTTGGAACACAAACAAGGCTGCCGTTTCATTGTCTTGGGACACAAATATGACCGCCATGACGTCATGTGAAAACACACAATTGACCCTAATGGCCGCTGCAGATCCTGTCTTGTGTACCGTGAAGCAGCGGGGTATATTTTACTCCTACGTTTTCTTATCAGTGTCTTATATGGGATAAAGAGACAAAATGGACAGAGGAAATAACGCAGCCAAACTACTGAATACGATTTCGAAGAAAAGTGTGTCTCATCACAGAAATATTTAAAATCGGAACAATTGTAACGTTTGGTTATGCTGCAGCGTGCTTCGTCCTTTCCTCAGAGGACATGAAACAAAATGTTCCAACGAGCAAAGCGGAAATACGAATTGATTGAAAGAACTAACAATGAAAGACTAGGCTTCTTCAGTTGTATCCAAAGTAGCGAACTTTTTTATATCGCATTGAGCCTTTGTTTAGTCTACATAGCAATCTGCTACAGTTGTGACATGAATTTTTTTTCAAAGAAAGATGTTAGACCCTGAAAAAGGAATTTTAAAAATAAAATCGAAAAGTAATAAGAAGGATAAAAAGGAAATTACCCAACTTTACCCAAGTGAACCCCTATCTTTATTGCTTCTCGGAGATTTCCCCGCCACAGGCAAAATAATAAAATAAAATAACATACCGTAATCTGTAAAAAACGCGTCGTCTTGAAGGCTTTTTAAGCGGCGTGAATATATCCTCTGGTGTTTCTTATTCTCTAGATCGTGTACCATCTACAGAGACGGACAACCAAGTTGATCAAGTTTTTTCATCTTGAAATAATTATATCAGGAAATTATCAAAGTCCGCCTGACATGATTAGCAAAATGTAGATTCGCATCATCATAGCGTACAGAGATCATTCAGCGCCTTCAGCTATGTCACTTCAATCATTTTAACTAAATAGGAAAATCGTCTCATAAAGACGGACAAAGAATAACTTTGCTGTGACAGGAAATAGAAGTACCTATAGTACTGGGAATTAAAAGATATAACAAAATTAGTGATTAATATTATTTACTTGTCTAGCATTTCCTTAAACCACCGTTTAGACCTTGTAAATAGAAATATCTTTCTTGCAGAGGTTTATTTTTGGCATCGTGGGGTATTCCACAAATATGATGGTTTAGGTGAACCGCCGAGGGCTTGAAACCCTGAGTCTGTTTTGGACAAAAAAAACCCTAAAATACATATTCTGTTTGGACAGCGCCCTTAATTGTCTTACCCTGTTTAGGACAAAGGTCAAAATGCACACCATCCTTGTTTGAAAGCCATTTATTGGCAATTCCAATAGAGCAAATCACGTTATAGTCATTGCCTTTGTATACTTGGAGTAGAAAGAAAGTTCACCTAGCAAGTCAAATAAATGGTGAATGCTAACAGACTCGCACGAAATTATATACCCTGTTTAGGACAGAAAGGTATACCCTATCCTTCGGCACAACCCCGTATAGGCCATATAAGGCAGAATAGTTATTGAGGTTTTTTTTTTTGTCAAATTTTACGTGAAATCTAGAAGCATACTTTCTAAGTTTTTCACTGAAAAGAGCATAATTATTGGCAAGATTTTAGAAATATACAAGTATTGCTAGTAGCATATTATGCTAAATTTGCGAACAAAATCTATCAAAGCCTACCCATGTTAGGGAATCCAAGTTAGTCTTGGCTTCTGGATTCCACGAGCAAAAATTTCCTTGATTCTTTAATCAGGATTTGCTCACATGAGGTGACACAGAGATCACAAGCGCCTTCACCCATGGCACTTGTATCATTATAACTAGTGAGGAAAATGGTCTCATAAAGACAGAAAAAGAATAACAGTTTCCTCACTTCCACCATTAAGCTTCGTTCAAATATATCCGCCTTTATATGGCAACATCTCTCTGCTGATGTCCTCGTCTCTCCCACCTTGTAACTCATTTGTTTATTCGGACAGCCATTTTTTTTTTTTTTTTCAGTCATTCTTTTAGTTTTATTCCAGCTGACTGGCTTTCTATTCCAATGATTTTTAGAGCTTCTTGAATGTTAAAAGCGATTTTTTTTTTCTGCATTTGTATCCTGTAGGGACGTGGTATGGTTTAAAGAAGTGTGATGCCTGAAAACTTATCATCAAAGAACTATTTAATAGCGATTTTAACTTTTCTTAGTGATGAGACTGTCATTTAATTTTTTTCTAGTAAAAATGTAAGTCCTCAATATCAGAGTCAGTTCTAATCAGTGGATGGGGTAGTGAATTAAGTGACATTTCTGTTCATCTCAGGTAAAATAAAGGATAGGGAAAACTTTTATTTAGAATTTGAAAACCTGTCGACACAAATACAGATTAACCTTGATCTATAAACTGATCATAACAAGACTCTATTCA
The DNA here is from genome assembly GCF_958299795.1 of Porites lutea. Lineage (NCBI taxonomy): Eukaryota > Metazoa > Cnidaria > Anthozoa > Scleractinia > Poritidae > Porites > Porites lutea. The sequence goes on from NC_133211.1 coordinate 7,909,792, forward strand.
CGAGTGAAACGTCAAGCACAAACACGAAATAAATTTAAAATAACCTTCAAAATACTTCACAACAGACGGCACTAATACCCAGCAAAAGGGAATCAAAGTGGCTGTGAGCTGCAAAACTCGGAAAACAATAATGTTGTTAGTAAATTCAATATTAGGTTTTTAATGAAGTTTTTGTTAATTTTCTTAAAGAAATATTTTAATATAAATTGTGCAGAATCGATAATTCACTTCAATGATTGATAAAAAAAATAAAAGCAATTTTTATGTATAATCGTCAAATTCAGTCTCTCTCTTGATATAATTATGGGTTAGCGCTTGAAGGTTAAGGCAAGCTCAGTTTGCCTCCAAGCGGCATAATGGCAAAAAATGTAGCAAATTTTTTAGAAAAGTAAAGGCGATCTCTTAGAATGCCTGTGACACGTGGGCCATTTACTTGCCCACCCCTCCCACATAAAAAATTCACAACCAACTAATCAAGATGGCGGCGGTACCAGCTAAAAGAGCGTGTAGAAGAAGATATTATCCTGGTGATCCAACGAAAGAAGTGGTGAAAGCTGCTATTGGATGAAGGAGATGTTGTTTTACTTAACGAAGTTCTCCAAGAGTTAAGCAACAGCGATCGAGCTTCTATATTGAAAGCAACAATCAGTTCAGAGACCGGTTTTACTGTTCTTCATCATGTTGCTTGGCGTGCACAAGACTACCGGTATGCAAGCAATAATGTCTTGAATTGTTTGATTGAAAACGGAGCGGATGTAAACGTACGTTCGGCAGACAGCAAATGCACGCAATTGATGACTGCCAGTGAAGTTAATGACCTCACTGTAATAAAGTTCCTTTTAGAACATGGTGCAGACGTTCATCTTAAAGACAAGAATGGCTTAACAAGTCTTCACTATGCTGTCATAGATGTGCCCGATGGTTTGATCGCTTGTGATGTTTTGAAGTGTTTATTAGAAAATGGGGCTGACATCAATGCACTTACGAATTACAACAGCACCCCCCTCATGCTAGCAAGTCGGTCATGTGATGTGAATGTCATAAAGTTTTTTCTTAATCACGGGTCGAAAAACGACGGTAGGGCTCTTCACTTTGCCTGTGACAGAGCGGCACGATTGGATATTATGCTTTGTCTGATTGGAAATGGAGCTGATGTCAACGCCCGTGGAAATGACAACTGTACTCCCCTGATGACAGCCAGTAGATCTGGTCAGGTTAATAAAATAAATGTCCTCATTAACCATGGAGCCAACTTGCATCTTCAAGATGATAATGGTGATACAGCAATGCACTATGCAGAGTTTGTTCCGGTTCTAGCAGTTCTAACAGTCTCACGACATTAATTGCTGCTGGAGCATCGCAGCTGATGTGTAACAAACAAGGACTAACACCTCTTCTTCTAGCCAGCTGTAATGGGGCTACGTCTTTGGTAGAGCAATTAATCAAGGGATCAGACATAACAAAAGAACACAGAATTACTGCTCTGGAGCTTCTTGGTGCCTCTTTGATCACCTGCACCTCTTTTTGTACAAATAATGAAGGATTGCAATACTTGATGCTTGGCATGGAAGAACGGTATGCTGATCCTTTGCATCCTGTGCTGAAACAACCCATGGAACCCATTGATGCTTATCAATATAGAAAAGAGAGTCAATCTCTTGAGGAACTTGTAAAGATAGAAAAAGACGTGAATGCCCTAAGAATGGAAAGTCTTATCATCAGAGAGAGAATTCTTGGCAAAAACAATCCTGAATTACTTGATGGAATAAGAAGTTCTGCTTGGTACTATAGGAACATTGATGTTTGCACATGCGTAGGATTGTACAGACATGCAATGAAAACAGCGCAAAGATGTACATGGAAATATGCATTTGCCAATCGTGATATAGCGAGGGTAGAACATTATCTCTTGACTTATGAAAAGTCCTGGAGCAATGAGCAAAAAGAGACATATGTAGTTGAATTACTTGAAGTAATTGCTCATGAGTGGAAAAAAACCCATGAGTTGATGGGAAATAAGGAAAAAAGGATTATTACTGTTGACTATCCAGACAACTTGTTCATTGTTTCCTTGAAGGTTATTACTTTCCTTTGCAAGTGTCAATATTTTGAGTTAGGCAAGACCTCAGCTGTATCAGTGCTACTAAGAAGACTTAGTGGCTTAAATCCTCAGGATCGTCATGGAAGTTCATTGTTACATGAGACTTTAAAATGTTGCCTGGATGTGACAAGTTCACTTTTGGTATCCATAGATGTTGTGAAGATCCTTTTGAATACTGGATTCAATGTTAATGCCGCAGATTTTGATGGAAATACTCCACTTCACCTGGCTGTTTGTTTGCAACCCCACATTAATGAGATTCATATTTTTACAAACTTGTTGGAGATCTTGTTAGATGGGGGTGCTCATCAAGATTTTGTAAACCATGATGGTAAAACAGCCATGGACTTGGCTAAGACTGATGAAGCTCGCAGTATTCTTTGGGACAAAAGAAAACTGAAATTGAAGTGTATAAGTGCCAGGGCTGTTAAGAGGTTTGACCTTCCTGATTTGGGAGTAGTGCCCCAAATACTGGAAAAGTTTATAAGTATGCATTAGATTCAATAAGAAGGACTGAAATGCAATGTGACAGAGATAGGTAAACCAACTTTTTGTTTGCCATTGAATTTAAGGTGCAGAGGATCCAAACTTTTTATTGAGTGTACACAAGAGTACTGACTTAATGTGTTTTTCTGTTCCTTGATACCATTCAAAGAGTAGAAAAAAATTCATAATAACAAAAGAACACAAGGACACATTTTTATTGGTCATGTTGTGGATATTCGCACCAGACCACCAGAATTAACCAAGTGGAATGACCTTGGTTGTAAGAGTCAATGACAACAATAGGAAACAACAATGTTTAGTGATGATTTGTTTGTAGAAAGAATGTTGTTTTCAAATAATAACTTTAAGTGTAATACCCTGGAAATACCCCTCTTCACGAGGTCATCCAGAATATATACAACCCCGTAACAATGATGGGATCCATCATTTTACTAACTTAGGGCCTGTTTACATGGAGATGGGGGACCCCAGATAGGTGAGGTAACATATAGCAGGTCACCCCACCTATCATGTAAACGTGAGGACATTAATATGAGAGATTATATCGTCAGGCAGGTTACCCACCTAAGCGGGTTACCTCACCTACCTGGGGTCCCCCGCCTCCATGTAAACAGGCCCTTATTCACTTGGAGATCTTGTTAGATGGAGGTGCCCATCCAGATTTTGCCATCTATGATGGCAAATAGCTATCATGGACTGACGAGGCTCGCAGTACTGCTTCAGTGCTATAGCAGTTTAGAGGTTTGGACTTCCTTATATAGGAGTAGTCCTCAAAAACTGCAAAACTTTATAAGAATGCATTAGGGTTCCCAAAACAATACACTATAGGTTAAATCAGTATATGTGCAATAGCAGATTGTAGCTTGTTTCAAATGCATTTTTACCTCGCAAATGAATACACCTTTAAATTCATTTTACTTCTTTATTACAACAGTAGTAATGGTAAAAATTAAATTATAAAATTATATCATAATAACATTTAATACTGGCTTTTGGACAGAATATTTATTACGAAGAGATATGTCTCTTTACCCATAATTTGTTGCCGAAATAAAGAAACGCAGTGCTCCAATGATCAATGACTCAAAGACCCTTCCTGCGAGTATCCTTCCTCACAGAAGAAAGGGGGCTGGAACTGAATACAACGTTCTAAACAAAGTGGTCATCATGGTACGACTAAGGAGATTAAGCAACAGCGTTTTTGAGCTTGGACATCAACCTTAAGTAGACTTTTTGTTTCTCGGGGCAGTAGTTTGGTTGAAACTCTCGAAAAATCGTCTTTATAAGAGAAAAGAAACTTGGCAGTACAAATTTGTTAGCGTCAAGGCATATAAACAGGGAGAGGGCATCACTTAGGGAATAGGGAGGAAGGGAAAAAGAGAGTGGGATTGGGGAAAGAGGGTAAGGGACAATAAAAATGTTTTATTTCGGTCGATTATGATATCACTTGAAAAAAGCGTCTCAACTAGACAATTTCGGTAAACAAAGTAATTAAGTTCGGACCATGCTGAGAAGCCCCGTACTTTTGATTGGTCATGTATTGACAGTTGACATTATCGGATTACTTAAGTAACGGTGGGCGAAATACAAAACACCGGCTCTTATAGCAGGCGCTCCCTTCCCTTTCCCCCGCTTTCGCCCTTTTCTCCCTCCCCCTCACGTACCATTTTTGCGCCTGTCACGCAGGCTACTCAGAAACGTCTTTGCTTAATCTCGCTAACGTTATAGACCTTTCCCGCATTCCTGTAAACCAAGGCACCAACTCGAGGCTCGGGTGGACAAAATGCAGTGATTTGTATGAAATTGTCCACCCGAGCCTCGTCCTCATTTCTTTATGTTTACTCACCGGAGCGTAATGCAGGAAAGGTCTATATATTAAACCGAAGGAATGAGTAGGCATTGGTGGTGACCACTGACTCTTATATGTCGGGTAAATTATCAATGGCCAATAGTCCAGGTTCGATATATTAAAATTCTATCATGATTCCAAGGCTCCAGGGTCAAAAATTGCAAATTTTTCAAGACTGTATTGTCTCACAATTGCTAGAAGAGGCTTGAACACAAAGAAAAACCAAACCAAATATTGAAAAATGACCAGAAAGCCACAAAGTTATGTTAGAATCTTAATCGATATCGAACCAGATATGGCCCTTGTTGGAACATGGGCTATTTAAGCTCAAGTCGAATGATCTCTGACATGATACCCATGATACCCTAATAGCTTTCTGTCAATGGAATAACCGATGCGTCTAAAGCAGTATTTCTTATAAACAGATTAACAGTAGCCCCACATGTTGTCCATGTCGTAGTTGTCCGTGGTCGCACACCAGAGCACCTGTCTGTCTTTGTTTATGCATGTGCTTTGTTTAACTCCTTTGTAAAGAAAAGGGAAATGGCAACATGATCCATTTGAATTTCCTCCTTGAGACTCAAGACAGTCTGGAGAGAGATGGAGAAAACATAACCTGAGATCAGGCCCAATTTTAGCAGTTCTCAGCCGGAACGTTATTTACAAAGAGAAACGAAAATAGAGCCTGATCCCAGAGAGAGAGAGAACAGTGTTAACTTAAACCATGAAGCCTCATTATCAAATACAAATTCACCAGACTGATTTTCATACATTTCCTTAAAAATTGAGTTGAAAACGATTGTTCAAAACATTTTCCCTTTGGGTCATCATTTCATAAATTCTCATGGCTTTTTCTCTTGATTATGTATTGATATCGTTAAGAGAAAATTGATGTTGGTCACTCTCAGAAATTAAAGGATAAAGAACATACTGAACAAAACGAAACAATACTTGAAACAGCCTGTGTGGAAGCCGCCAATAAGAAGTAGGGGAGAAACGCCCTACCCCTTTCTCTTCCTTTATGCCACCTTTCGGCGCCCGTAACCCAGGTTATTGAAACAACAACAATAAAAGCCTCTGTAGAAAAAGACACGGAATGCGTGGAACACATCCGGGGGATGGTTACTATCAGAACGGCTTGAAGAAGGCTTAAGAAGCGGAGAATTTTGTTCTGTGAGCATGCCCGGACGCAGAAGGCAAAAGCAAGCGTAGTGTTTGAATTACAAGCAATTAACGTTTTGGGTAGTCTTGCTTTGTTATCATTATAGAGTTACTCTCTGGTAAAAATAGCACCAACCTTTATGATCCGTCGAACTTATTGCCTCAGTTTTGCTGATAATATTCCTCGGGTTGCCTAGAAAACCAGTAATCGCGTCACAAACTTGCAAAAGTTGTCTTAACATGAAAAAGTTTTTTTTCTAGTCCATCTACCTCAGTAAAGAGCTTCTCTTATTATACGATAGAAAGATCTTTGCCAATTTGCAGTGGATTCCTGAGCATCAAAAAACCAACTAATACTTCATATTTGGGCAAGGTGAAAAGTCTAAGCTCGGACCTACAAAGAGCTGGAATACTTTCTCTTCAGTCGTTTTGATGGGTCACACTGAAAAATCCTCTGTCATTAAAAGGGATTTTTTAAGGGCCAACGTTTACGACCTGAAGACTGAGAGACAAATCGTGCGCCTCTGGAAAACTTTCTTGTTATAAAATTCGGGACTCCATGTGATGTCCTTCTTGGATTCAAGTGTTATTCCCTTTCAGAATACATTAGCCTGCGTAGCAAACGTTGCCATGCGGTTTCGGAGCAAAGAACGAGGAACGAGAGTCAAAGACGGCGCGCGAAAAATGCGGCGAGTAAAAGAGCGGGCAGGGGGTAGGGAAGAAACCCAAAACCCGTTCCTCGGTCTTTCTTTGCTCCGAAACTAAACGGAAACGCTTGATACGAAGGCTACAAAATACATGTAATTGTACTCACCACTGTCTTGCTGCAACCCAGGCGCAGGGGATACAGTTATATTAATAAATTTGTCGCTGCAGTCAAATGGTATAATAGATAGTGACTCCTGACCGTCCAATAACAGTTGTGGGGATTTGTCGCCGTTCAGGGCTTCTGCATGGTAAACAACGGGCTTGAACTGATTAGCTACGATTGTTTTTAGTTTCTTTATTTTTCCAGAGACAACAAATCCCTTAAATCTCGTCTTGGACATTGTTTTCCAGATCCTTATCGGCTTGTTGTATTTATTGATGAAAGCCACATTTACACAGCCAACTGAAATTGAAAAAATCAGGGAATTTTTCAGAGCCTCGTATTGCGCTTGAACGCGCATGAGCGAGAACTATTCTCGAGCGATTTCTGTTAGAGAAGCTCTGCTTTTTAAACAAATGTTAATTCAGACCAAGATTTGCCCGAGTAATTATATTGCTAACTTTTAGCAATTAAGTTACTAATTCGAGTGTTTCAGACCGGTGAAAGCGTGAAATGGCCAAGCATAGCACCGCAAGACGTACTTAAGGAAAATATTTGGCTACTATATTTTATGATGTTTTACATTGCCAAACTAGCAATTTTTGAAACGACAATTCTCAGTTCTTGTAAACTGTAAATAGAGTGCAATCACACCAGTCAGACACAAAAAAATGGGTCCCAGACGAAACAACAAATATTTAACAATATTACCTGATTCGGAATCCCGCTTTTGATTTCTCGCTTCATCAAACAATGGTTTCGAAAACACCTGTAATATATACCAAGACAACGGTAGAAAAAGAAGCGCATAAACGTAATGTCTCATTACAGATGTAAAGGGTTAAACGTCGATGATAGTTCCACATTGACCCGTATTGTTGTAGGCGCTTAGATTGTGATCTATCATCATTAAACTGTTCCGCTACATCTGTAGCACGTATTTTTGGCTAAATTTGAATCAATATTTTATTACACAACTTTGTAAACACCTGTTAAATGACCGTGGAATTCACTATGTTCCTATCCTGGACGCGCTATTCACCCATATCGGACAGCTTTTAAAATTTTCTAATGATGCCTTGGCATTCTAAGTCCATCTTAAAACTACACCTAATGCTGAATGTTAAGAATGTTTTTAATAGTTTTTGGCTAAGACTCGGAGTGGAACTTTTCATACACATTCAGGTGCATTGCTAAGAATTTTCCAAAAGCACGTACAGTTTTCCAAAACAACTTGAACCCAAATCGATTTTACGCAGGTATTAGGACAATTGTTTTTGGAGAATTTCAGTTACGTCTTTCGCGAGTGGCAAAAACGGAAACTGAAATAAGCGCATTTTGTTTTATAAAAAGTGACGTTCTCTAAAAGATGTTAAAACAAGAAGGCGTGCATTTTGTACTTTGTCCCAAACAGGGTAATAAAATGGATGGTGTTGTCCTAAACAAGGTACGGTATTTCCTCGAATAATAGCCGTACCTCGATTAACCGCCTCCCTCGAATAATCGCCCCCCCCCCCCACCCTTGACGGAAATACTTAAAATAATCGCCTCCCTCGAATATTCGCCCCTCCCCCGCCCCTCTCGCGATCTTCTCTTCCTTTTTTCCCCTCCCTGTCAAGTTGAAGTGCAATGAGATTTGGCAAAACTGATCAGAGGCGCTTCAAGCTCTGAAACTTTATCAAGGAACTAAATTTGGAACACTTAAAAAGCCCATGTTCAGTTTATTTGACGAGATTATTTTTTGATTTAATAGAAAAATAAAACGAAATATTTTGGGAACAACTTCCAGTGAGAAATATTTGAAGTAATCGCCCTCGGCTATTATTCGAAGAAATAAGGTATGTATTATAGGATTGTTTTGTCCTAAGCAGGGTCAGGCTTTCAAACCCTCAACGGCTCACTTATACCCAAATATTTGTACTGGTGGTCCCTAGATTGAAATACAGATTTACCTACCCTTTATATACTTCAACAAGGGAAACCTTTCATATACCTGAAGCCTGAACAAGGTAGCCCTTTCGGGCGGAGCCTTGCTTAATAGGTCATTACAGGGAGTACACCCGGGGTACACCAACAGTCGCTTCCACAAATGACTATACGATATACAGCCATTTCGAGAAAGGTAGTCGGTGAAAAATCTGCCATGCACACGACAATCCTGAATGGTAATTAACAATTATTCCTTGAGCCCGAATGGGCTCGGCCTCATGGGCTATTTACTCAGAGTCCATGAGGGCGAGAGGAAGAGGAATAATTGTTTCAGTAAAATCCAACTAGCTGGCCAAAAATATCGAGACAAAACAACTTTAGCGATAGTTAGAGCTAGACTTTAATCCTTTTTTGCCCCCCAAAAGGCGGCGCTTTTCGCTACTAGTGGGCTATAACATATAGCCTAGTAGTAGCTCAACCAATCAGAACGCAGCATTGATAATAGACCACTAGTTGGATTTTACTAATATGGGATATGACCACTGTTCCCGACGACTGTAGCTGTCAAACCAGGCTACTTTCGTTGCTTTCCTTTAGCACCCGCAAACATGTCCATGGCATCTCGTGCTATTCTTTTTTAAATTTCTTTCAAGAACAGTGATTTTAAACCCACCCACAATGCTTAGTTGGGATTGTCGAGTACACTTTTTCCGACAACCTTTCTCCGAATGGCTGTTATTATTACATTACAGATCAAAACTGAATTCAGGTTGAATTTTTTAACGTAGGATGATTCTCTGTTTTCTTTGTCTTCTAGCCCTAATTATTTATGAATAAGGTCTAGCAGACAAAAGAAATTGTAATGAGAATCAAAATAGACTAAAAATATTATAATTTGATCTGTAACATAAACCTGAAAAATTAGAACCATAAAACACAAAGATAAATTTGAATATCAAAAGTATTTTTGAATTTTAAAAAACTTGGGCTAAGTTCCTAACTAAAGCACTGAAAAGCTCAAGAGTATATTAATTTTTTTTGTCGTACAAATGTAGTGAACCATATGGGAGACTGGGAAATTCTTGCAGAGAGCGTGTTTGCTGGGCACAGCCAGAATCCTTTAATGACTTGATGTTTAATTAAGGAGGACTTCAGCAAGTCACCCAGAAGACCCAGAAGCTGTGTTTAATGAGGATAATAGCAATATAATAATAATAATAATAATATAATAATAATAATAATAATAATAATAATCATAATAATAATAATAAATGCCTAAATCCTATAGCTTGGAGGCTCAAAGCAATCGAAGGGTGCAAGTTGTCAAAACCGATCAGTCTGAAGATGACAGATTTGTTGTACATTGATGATTGAAGGTATCTGCAGCGTCGGAAAGTAAGCTACCGAGAGTTCTGAGATCTGTTAAGGATGACATGGAATGTGTGGGTTTAAAGTAGAACAAGAAGAAGTGCGCGGTTGCACGTGTGAACAGAAGGTGTTTGATTCAAAGTGCGGAGGACCTGAAGATTGACAATGCTAAAGCAACAAGTAGTTTGGAAAAAGTGGCTCTTATAAGTTTCCGGGAGTATTGGAAAATGTGAAACAAGAAGACAGAATTGTCCTTCGAAATGCAGCAAAGGTGTACTTGCAAAGGTTATCTGTTATCTGGTCTAGCCCGCTGTCAGACTACCACAGAGTTGCTGCGTCAAAGCAGTATGCTTGTACCAACCAGAGATGTTACCAACCAAATTATGCCACCAAAGGAAAACGGGAAAAGGAATTTCAAATGTCATGTGCCGTCATGTGCCGAATGTGTGGTAAATCGCCCTAAAGTGTGGGGCACGTATTGGCGGGGTGTGGGACACTCGCTCAGACTAAGTATCTGGCGTGACATAAAGCAGTTCTTAAAATCTTGTTCTTTGAGATGCTGAAGGACCTGGAACTTATTTCAGAAGTGCCTCCATGGTTTTCAAAGACCCAACCGGCAAACCGTCATATAAGAATGGGAGTGCGCAAGCATTATCGGATTAACTGGTTTATGCAGATAGAATTGAGGTGAGGGCCAACAGAATCGACGCCAGAATAGTCGACGAAGAGCGGAAACGGGTGTTAGCCATTGAAATGAGCTGTCCTTGCTTGGATAACCGCCAAGTGAAAGAAAAGGGGACGACACAGAAATATGGTCCATTAATGTGGGAATTGAGCGAGAGAACCCTGGCTACCAAGTGAAACAGTATGACATCATTTTGATGTTCTGGGAGGATATTCGAGTCAAGCAGTAAAGGAACTTGTTGGAGAGAAAAGTGCCACCATCTTACAAAGAATGCAGAGACCCGTCATATCGAGTACGCTAAACATTGCGCGCAGTTTCAAATTCTTGCTTAGACAAAGACGATTGTCGCTAAGTGACCTTTTTTTAGGACAAAATTTATTATTGTATATTGAAATTTTTATTGAAACCTTAAGCATTTGCCATAGATCTTAACCTAATAAGAATAGTGAACAAAATTTTAAGACAAACGGAAAAATTTAAACATTTTAAAGTTCTATTTTACAAGAGCCAGCTAACAATGTGATATTCTTAATATTTCGATACTTTTTACATAAGACAGACTTCATGGCACAGGGGTTGGTTACGGTCAGACGCCCAACTTCTGTGTTTTTTACTGGGCCTTTTGTGTTTTTTTACTTGGCATCCAGACGTAAAAACAACAATACTATAGTAATAATAATTTTAAGATTCTGTTAATAGTACTGAGTTGTAATAATTTTTTATTATTAAAACTCAGTACTAAGCGAAAACAGTGGTGAATTTTTAAAACGTTAATAGGCTAGACAAACTGATTCAAAAGCTACGCAAATGTGGCCAAAGCTCTAAAACTCCTACCGTTAGGACACGTATGGTATCATTGTGCTATAATTTCCAGCCTATATCATCATTTGTATTACATTTTTCTGTCGCCTTGGCACCATTTTGTTATGACTTGTATGCAGTGTTCCTGAATGCTGCAGCTAAATTACCGGATCCTGGGGCAGACCGCAGTAATGTTGACTAATAAGAGAAAAACTGTTATTTCTTTTCATCGCAGGGTCATGTTAGTGGCTCCAAATCTAAAGGCGATTAAACCTTCGCGTTTAATGGCCCTTAATGGCGTTTTTAAGAGACTCTTTAGATATGTATTTATTATTATTAAATATTCTTATGTAGTTTATACTTCATATGTAACAAAAAACCAGATGAATTTTTACCGTGTTAAAATTTGAGATTTGAGATATCAAAACCCTACTCAGAGCAAGAAAAAACCTTCAATACTAAGATCAAGACGCACATTCCTCGACCCTGGGAATTTCGCCGAAAGTAGCGTTTTTAAAACTTGTCGAGCCATTTTATGGTTTAGAAAGCGAATACTTATCGCAAAACCCATCGCAGGCCATGCACTTCCCAGCCTTCTCAACGTGCAAAGTATTAGCTTTCGAAATTCAGGTATGCGCAGAAAGCAAAATTTCGAGATAGTTTTTGGGTTTAAAAGTGACACGGCAGTCTTGACTTTTCCTTTTCGCTTTCACTCTACCCTTACATTTTCGCTTTTCTTATTTATTTAAATTTCTTTCCCTGGAAATTTAGTAACAATTTTCCAACACTTTGAGTATTTTCTTTTCTTTTTAAAATGCATTGGATAAACAGACCATGAAGTTCCAAACTGCACTTCGTCTGAAGTTGGAGAATTTTATTCATTGGACCTTGGGACACTTAGCAAACTGATTTTAAGACTGGATTGAATATAGCTTGAAGTAAGCTTGCCTCCGAAAGATACACGATCTGATGGAATTTCTAAACGTCAATGAACAATTTTTTTGTTTTGTTCATCTTGTCAAGACTCTTGGGTCAAGTTCGAAACTGATGGAGATCTCCTGGAAACGTCGCCTTAGTAGTCCTGGGACTGTTTTGATGTCTCAAGTTAGAGGATGTAAGTAATATGTTTCATTGTCGTATGTTTCATTTACAGTGCTGCTTGCAGATATCCTATTGCAGTTAGGCTACCGGATCGACTAGGCTAGTTGCCCAGTTAGAGAAAAAGGCTTTTCTTGTTTTCGAAGGGTCATATTACTGGCTTCAAATCTATTAAAACCTTGGCGTTTTCCATTAACAAGATCAAAATCTATTTGTTGCAGAAAACTCTTGTGAGTTTAACATGCACATTCTCCATACTCATTTCTTTACCGTTCATTTGGTACTAAGGAGGAGAATTTGATTAGAAATCACAATGTTTTTTCCCGCTGCTGAGCAGTTTTCCTCTATTTTCAGCCTTTTATGATTGATACTCGTCACTAATAAATAGGATATATAGGGGGAAAGTAAAGCGTTACGGATCATGCACTATTAGGCGTAAAGGTACCTAATCGAAAGAGCAAACTGTTTCTTGTGATCACAACTGAAAACAAACGCAGGGACAGACATTTCAAATATTTCATTATTGTACAAAACTTACATCTAAAATCGAAAATGGTTCGTGATAAAGGCGTTCGTGCTTTTTTAAATGTACTAGCGTTCAGAAAAATGCATGAATCCATTGAAAAGGATCTTTCGCAAAACGTAGAAGGCCACAGTTACCATTATGTTCGGTGAAATTTAGTTTGTTTTTTGTTCTCAGGGACCTTTTTCGTTACTTGGGATTAACTTTTGAGCAGTTTCAATATTTCTTTCCTTGAATGCAGTGGATAAATGGAAGTGTTGCGTGGTAATTCGTTAAGCATTAAAAAAATAATAACGCAGAACAAGTTTTGTCTTACTCAACTGTAAGTGGGCGGGATTTGAGGCTACAGTCTTGGAATACCCGCCAATAATTTATACTAATATATATCAAGCCATACCAAAATATACTTGCCACTCAATCGTTATATTCTTGGCTGGAGCTTTCCCAAAGCACATTTTAGATTTGAAGGGAAGAGTTTAATAAAGAAAAAGAAAAAAGGGTATGAATTTTGAGGAGAGGGTCTCATTGCCTCGCTCTCGTTTGTGCACCTTCCACTGTTTCCTGGGCTATGCGTGACAGAGGACTAAATTAATAATAATAAATGTCTTTATTATGCATTAGATAAAAATACATATCTAATGTTACAGGATAAAAAGATTAAAAGTTCAGCTAAATTACAATAGAATAAAAAGATTAAAAAATGCGAAAAACTAGTTACACATGTCTGACATAAAATATCATAAAAGATTGTATTTGAAAATTAACTAGTTACAAATGTGTTCTTATAACGTTCGGTGTTTATCTTGGGCCTTTGGAAGCTTTTACGTCTAAGATTGTAGGGTAGATTGTTCTTTTCTGGCGGTAAGCACACCTTCAGAGGGGGGTTATCATGCTGTTTAGCTTTTGAAAAATCGCTTTATCTTGTTTTTGTAGTAATGATCTAATATTTAACTGTGTAGATATAAAGCGTAACTTATAGCATCTGTCTAAAAATTGCTGAAGGACATTAATTTCCGCAACGGAGGCACCATGATTTATTTAATAAATCATTAACATAAACAGATAGTCCGTAGGTTATGTTAAGGAGAACAATACTATAGAAGAGATAATCAATTTCTGTCTGGCTGTAGCGCTCTCTTCTACATACTCTCAGCACGTGTAGACATTTGTTGGCCTTGCACAGTTTAGCTTTTATGTGTTCAGAAAATTTGCAGTCATTCTGAAAGATCAAACCTAATAAATCAAGAGTGGCATGTTGTGGTACATTACGTACAACAGGATAGAATGTGGAGTTCCCTTTCTTCTCTATGACGAGTTCTTTACACTTGTTAGGGTTACAGCTCATCGAATTACAGTTCGCCCAGGTTAAAAACGCCTCCACTAAATCACTAGACGTATCTCTGCCTCCTTTCCACACTGATGCGACAATGGTTGAGTCATCTGCGTATTTAAAAAAAGCGGGAGTGGAACCTAGCTTGATTTCAAGGTCATTCAGAAACTCGTTAAATAAGTAGGGGCCGCTCACACTGCCCTGAAAAAACCTAAATCCTTCTCTTATGGTTGATAAGAATGACTCAGCGGCTTCCTCTACCCCTTCACCAGCTTTGATCATAGGTTCCCAGAGGGCATTGCAATGCTTATTCATCTACAGGGACTGGGAACTAAGCTAAAAAACGAAAATGGCGGACGATGCTAAACTGGAGGTTGAAGCCGCAAGAGCACAGTTTACGGTAATTTTGATCTCCTTGTGGCCATAAATCACGTCAAGAGTTAGAGAAAACCGTCGTTATTCTTTACTTTTTCTAGTCATGCGTGAACAATGCCAAAGATGCCAACGATGTATCGGATTTAACCGCTGTTTTCCAAACCACTCCTGGCAGGTACAAATAGCTTGATGATCATTCTCTTCTCGGTGGATAAAAGTTGTTGAATGCGCTGTAGTTTTGATTTACTTGTCAGTTTAAAGATAATTTATTAATTTTTCTTGTATCATGTAGCGAACAAGAGAAAAAATTGGTTGTGGATCAGGTTTTCAGAGATCTTGTAAAAGAAACAATGGTGAGTGGAGAAACAGCACTACAATGAGTTAAGCTTAATGATAAGCTCACTCAATATTTTATAGCGCAGTGTTTAAAGGCTACGGAGAGATTGTATCGTAATTTGTTACAATTTTGGTGAAATTTGTATCATGTCAGCAGTAAATGTTAAGGAAATGTTTAAGTTTATGTGTAGTTATAAACGCACCAAAAGAATAATTATTTATTGTTTTAATTATTGTCAACTCCAGTGTGTACTAGCAAGGTTTTGAAACCAGGGGTAGGTTTATGTAAAATCTAAATTATTAATAATTTTTATGTCAGAGAATTCCAGTTTACTATTTTGTTTTCAGCTGAAAGGAAAGAATATAGAGAGATGCAAACTGTTGATTGGTCTGGTCATCAAAGCTGCAGTTGAAGGTGGGTGCTGTATTTTAAGTCGAGAGACAAAATTGGATAACACTAAGCTCTGTCACTAATTAGTGATAACTGAAACAAAATATGAGTTTATTTACATTGTAGAAATACATATAGGACTTTAGAGTATGAGTTAGCTACTTTGGAATGCCAAAATCCTAAACTCAAGATTTTTTAATACCAATATCCTGAATCTTTATTTAGGTTTTTGGCATTCCAAAATCATGGATTCAGATTTTGATGCAATCCTATGGCGTGATCATCAAATTCCATTTCTTTTTCAATATTTTACAAAACAAAACTTGGAATAGTCCAGTTTCGAATTAAATATTTTACCGCCGAATACAAATATTAACGACACATTCATACAGGGTCAGCCTCGAGATAAAGTAAAATATTCAGAAATTCTGGCAAGATTTGAGTATACACAATAGACGGAGTAATAAACAGGTCTTTTCCTCATTGGAATTTGTGAATATATTACTTCAGATGGAAGCTAAGGCTGTAAAAAATGCACGTTCACTTTTTTAATTCAGCAGTCATAGTGAACTCGAAACTGGACTATTTTTCCAAATTTCATTTGGGAGTAAAATGGGTAACTTGAAGTTAACAGTAAGATGAATGAGCAACAGACAAGCAAGAGAGCTGGAAACAGCATATTCCACATTAGTAGCAAAACTAGTGGTTATCTCATCAGTGATCACATTTTCACGAGAGGCGTTAATTAATTTGCCAACAGTTAGCTGACAAAACTCTGTCTGTGTCGAACCAGTTTGGTTTAGTTTAGACAATTTAACTCTGTGCGCCGCTCTAACTACAGCTCAATGGTATTGCACGCGATTAAAGAAAATGTCAGATGCACTGAAGGTTTTCTCCTTCAAATGGGATGATTTTTTTTATTGTTTTCCTCAAATATAGAGACAAGCTGTCAACAAAACAAAAATAGTTCAGATAAACTAGAGATATCGTGTGGCACGAAATTTTTCCGATTTCTAATTTTTAAGATTTTTGCAATTTTTCCAGCAATCTGCAAAAATAATCCCCCCCAAAAAAGAAATTAACGAAAACACTTTTCCCACAAAAATTTACTCCAGAGTATTAAATATACTCTGACTAAAATTCACTACACAAAAATACAGCACTAAGAAATCGTGTCTGTTCAATTACAACTCACCTCTTCAATTCAGAAACAAAACGGTATGAATTGGTTTTATGTACACATACGGTAGTACTATTTGAAAATCTGTATTTCTATTATATCCTGATTGCACGTACTTAACAAGAACGAGAATATTGTCAATGCTGGATAGTAGGTACTTTTTGAAAATTAATTCTCAGCAAGAAAAACCAATGTGTCCTTGTGTCGTGAATGCTGTACAGCCGTTCTTTACGATATCACAGTTTTAAGCAAAAACAGGGTTTATTTCATAACTTCAATCCTACAGCACAATGGCTTGCTCACACACTACATGAAATCCTGACTTTCTTGAATTTATAAGCTTAAGTTTTAATCCGATCTGTCTGCAAGTTCTCTTTCGCTCAGTTATGTTGTTAATTTAATTGAATACTTCGAATGTTTAACCCCGCAATCGGTAAAATCTGACAGACGAGGGAAACTATTAATATAATCACAAAGTTAAAAGGAGTAAAATAACGCCATCTCACAATCACGCTAAACTCTTGCTTCATAACACCTAGCCTCCCCGCAGACGTCCTTTGGGGTTCGTTTGTCACGCATTCATTTCTCCCCCACGGACGTCTGCTAAACACAGCCGACATTTACGTTCACCAATCACAGGCCGTTTACGGATTTTTGTAAAACATAACCCGAGCCGCTTCTTAAGATTCGCACGATCAGTGAGGCTTTTGATCGAGTGTGCAATGAATTTGTAATTCATACAGAGTTAAACAAGTATCAGAGAGAAGGTATCCTGCTTTTTCTAAACACATGAACTTGGTCCTTTCCTAAATTACAGCTGCAAAGAAAACAAAAGAATTCGCTTCTTATAACTTTCCTCGGAGTCTCATCCATGCATAGGCAGGGAATAAATATTCCTCTAAAAAAGCGAGAAATAATTCGTAGGTGCCGTTTCACTTATATCACAGCGCGTGATTGGCTGATCGTGACACAATAACTAACCGCTTATTGGCTTATTCAAACAATCCAGAACGTAAATGTTGGCTGTGTTTAGCAGACGTCCGTGGGGGAGAAATGAATGCGTGACAAACGAACCCCAAAGGACGTCTGCGGGGAGGCTACATAACACCTAGTCGCAAAAATTAGTTTCCACGAAACAGAAAAAAAATGCCCAATCTGAAAAAATAAACAACCGCAAAAATTTCATGCCACATGGTACACCCACCTAGCTTGGTTTGTATCGACCATCAATTATCATTTTCATTTATTTATAGTTTCAGTTCAAACAGTTTAATGAGACCCGTGGGTTGGGGTGGTGTCCGGAATGGGAATGGGTTTAGCAGGGTTACTTCTTCCTTTCATACGCTGTGAGCTGTCTGTTGTGGTAAACTTCTCGTTTTCATACAATACATATGGCAGCCCAGTATAGTTTCATGTATGCGTATATGGCTGATACAGAGCTATTCTAGAGTTAATCATAGCCATAACAAAATTGTCAAATCTGATTGGCTATCAACTGCCCTGATTTCGGCCTTAATTGGACAGTTTAATAGGACAGTACACGTCATGCCTAAGTAATTGGACAGTACGTGCCATCACGCGCTTGCTTAAATGGTTTTTTTTTCACTGCTAGCAAAGCAAAATTTCGAATTTCTTGTGTTTTGATTTAAAAAATAGCCTATTATATCACAAATTTTGTTAAAGTTATGATTAATTGGTAACAGAACTTCGTGTCGTCCAATTCGGTCTGTAATCATACTCGTGATTAAACAAATCGGACTCCCGCTACGTGGTTGTCCAATTTTGTGAATCACTCCTATGATTAAGACCGAATTGGACTCCACTCAGTCCTGTTACCAGTACATATTATAAAAATCAGTGTGCAAAGAAAGTGGTGTCTGATAGCCTGGGGCTACTGGATTTTTTCTGTCAGGCTAGTAAATTCTGTTCTTAACTTGCCCGATGGGCAAGCGATTCTTTTTGGGGGAATTCAAATTACAGAAGAACTGTAATCAATCCTGCTCATCAAGTTTTTTTCGGGCTAGCTGAAATGACTTTCAGGCTAGTGCATGCTAGGTACAGCTTGCCTGAATGGCAAACTGAAAAACTGACTTTCTTTGCACCCTGGAAATACATTGTTCACCCTTTGTACTTACTTTTCCAGGTCACTGCTCACCTAACTTAGTATTTATATTACTAAGTGATGTGTTTGACTGCATTACACTGGAGGACTGTGATCCATTGTTCTCCTTTGTAGAAGAGAGAGTTTCTACCTGGACCATGGTGAGTCATTTATCTGACCCAACTGAAATGCTATCATGCCATTACACTTTGCTTATTGGACACCAGTGATCAGCTTCTCTATAGATCTCACTCTTAAGAGGCTAGCAAAAGAGGCCAACATGTGTTTTAGGGTTTTCTTAATAATAATTATTTTGGTCCTTTGAGCTTAATCATAGCATTGTATAACAGTGCAATACAGCTGAACACCATTGACAACTTTTTTAGTCATTCAAACCAGTATTTTTTGGGTTGTATCCTATAATTTTGGTGTTAGAAAACTCACATCACCCACCAGCTGCTTCCAAGGTCCTCCTACAGCTATATTTGACTGCTTTAATCTCTCTTTGTTATTTGTCGCAAATGTTGTGACAGTTTATATGTGTATTTTGTTATTTCACAGTTGCAATAGGACTGTATTCATTCATTCATTCATTTTTATTGGTTAATTTTATTTTCTCACTGCTAACCAATAGCAAGGGCTAGTCTAGGTGGTTAGTGTCTACATTGTATACAAAACAACAAAGTACGCACTCCAAATTGTATTAATTCACTAGTAAACAAAAGTAATATTTATGTAAATGAACAACTATAGAGCATTACCACCAACATGGCTATCATCATTGCAAATTTAGCATGGTGGAACAGTCATGCTGGCACAGTAATTATGGAACAGTAACGGTGGAACAGTAAAGGTGGAACAGTTATGCTGCAACAGTAATAGTAGAACAGTGACGGTGGAACAGTAATGGTGGAACAGTAATAATGGAACAGTCATGGTGTAATACTCATGGTGGAACAGTCATGGTGAAACAGTGATGGTGGAATATTAATTGTGGAACACTGACGGTGGAACAGTAATGTTGGAACAGTCATGGTGGAACTGTGAGGGTGGAACTGTCATGGTGGAACAGTCATGGTGGAACAGTAATGGTGGACCAGTCATGATGGAACAGTTACGGTGAAACAGAAATGGTGTTACAATAGAGGGGAACAGTCATGGTGGAACAGTTATAGTGGAACAGTGACGGTGGAACAGTGATGGTGGAACAGTCATGGAGGAACAGTAATAGTGGAACATTCATGGTAGAACAGTCATGATGGAACAGTAATAGTGGAACAGTCATGGTGGAACAGCCATGGTGGAACAGTAATAATTGAACAGTCATGGTGGAACAATCATGGTGGAACAGTCATGGTGGAACAGTAATAGTGGAACAGTCATGGTGGAACAGTTATAGTGGAACAGTGACGGTGGAACAGTGATGGTGGAACAGTAATAATGGAACAGTCATGGTGGAGCAATCATAGTGGAACAGTCATGGTGGAACAGTAATAGTGGAGCAGTCATGGTGGAACAATCATGGTGGAACAATCATGGTGGAACAGTAATAGTGGAACAGTCATGGTGGAACAGTTATAGTGGAAAAGTGACGGTGCAACAGGTATGGTGGAACAGTCATGGTGAAACATTGACGGTGGAACAGTCATAGTGAAACAGTCATAGTGGAACAGTCATGGTGGAACAGTCTTGGTGGAACAGTCATGGTGGAACAGTCATGGTGGAACAGTCATGGTGGAACAGTCATGGTAGAACAGTCATGGTGGAACAGTCATGGTCGAACAGTAAAAGTGGAACAGTCATAACAATCATGGTGGAACAGTCATAGTGGAACAGTCATGGTGGAACAGTCTTGTTGGAACAGTCATGATGGAACAGTAATAGTGGAACAGTCTTGGTGGAACAGTCATGGTGGAAGAGAAATAGTGGAGCATTCATGGTGGAACAATCAAGGTGGAACAGTCATAGTGGAACAGTAATAGTGGAACAGTCATGGTGGAACAATCGAGGTGGAACAGTCATAGTGGAACAATCATGGTGGAACAGTCTTGGTGGAACAGGTCATGGTGGAACAGTAATAGTGGAACAGTCATGGTGGAACAGTATTAGTGGAACAGTAATGGTGAAACAGTCATAGTTGAACAGTGACAGTGAAACAGTCATGATGGAACAGTGACAGTGGAACAGTCATGATGGAACAGTCATGGTGTAACTGTCATGGTGGAACAGTCATCGTTAAACAGTAATGGTGGAACAGTGACTATGGAATAGTAATGGTGGAACAGTAATAGTGGAACAGTAACAGTGGAACAGTTATGGTGGAACAGTCATGCCGCAACAGTAATAACAATAGTAACAGTGACGGTGGAACAGTCATAGTGGAACAGTCATGGTGGAACAGTCTTGGTGGAACAGGTCATGATGGACCAGTAATAGTGGAAGAGTCATGGTGGAACAGTGATGGTGGAACAGTGACCGTTGAACAGTCATGGTGGACCAGTATTAGTGGAACAGTAATGGTGAAAAAGTCATAGTGGAACAGTGACGGTGGAACAGCCATGATGGAACAGTGACAGTGGGACAATCATGATGAAACAGTCATGGTGTAACTGTCATGGTGGAACAGTCATCGTTAAACAGTCATAGTGGACCAGTGACAGTGGAATAGTACTGGTGGAACAGTAATAGTGGAACAGTAACAGTGGAACAGTAATGGTGGAACAGTCATGCCGCAACAGTAATAGTGGAACAGTGATGGTGGAACAGTGATGGTGGAACAGTCATAGTGGAAAAGTCATAGTGGAACAGTCATGGTTGAACAGTGACAGTGGAACAGTCATGGTGGAACAGTGACGGTGGAACAGTAATGGTGGAACAGTCATGGTGGAACACTAATAGTGGAACAGGAATAGTGACGTTGGGACAGTAATGGTGGAACAGTAATGGTGGAAAAGTCATGCTGCAACATTAATAGTGGAAAAGTGATGGTGGAACAGTGATGGTGGAACAGTCATTGTGGAACAGTCATGGTGGAACAGACATGGTGGAACAGTAATAGTGGAACAGTCATGTATGGTGGAACAGTAATAGTGGCACATTCATGGTGGAACAATCATGGTGGAACTGTCATGGTGGAACAGTAATAGTGGAACAGTCATGGTGGAACAGTTACAGTGGAACAGTGACGGTGGAACTGTGATGGTGGAACAGGGATGGTGGAACAGTCATGGTGGAACAGTCTTGGTGGAACAGTCATGGTGGAACAGTCTTGGTGGAACAGTCATGGTGCAACAGTAATAGTGGAACAGTCATGGTGGAACAGTCATGGTGGAACAGTAATAGTGGAACATTCATGGTGGAACAGTAATAGTGGAACAGTCATGGTGGAACAGTCATGGTGGAACAGTAAGAGTGGAACAGTGACAGTTGAACAGTCATGGTGGAACAGTATTAGTGGAACAGTAATGGTGAAGCAGTCATAGTGGAACAGTGACGGTGGAACAGTCATGATGGAACAGTGACGGTGGAACAGTCATGGTGGAACTGTCATGGGGAACAGTCATCGTGGAACAGTCATCATTAAACAGTAATAGTGGAACAGTGACAGTGGAATAGTAATGGTGGAACAGTAATAGTGGAACAGTAACAGTGGAACAGTAATGGTGGAACAGTCATGCTGCAACAGTAATAGTGGAACAGTAATGGTAGAACAGTCATAGGGAAACAGTGATGGTGGAACAGTGATGGTGGAACAGCCATGGTGGAATAGTGATGGTGGATCAGTGACGGTGGAACAGTAATGGTAGAACAGTCATGATGGAACAGTTATGGTGGAACAGAAATAGTGGAACAGGCATGGTGGAACAGTGACCTTGGGACAGTAATGGTGGAACACTCATGGTGGTACAGTAATAGTGGAACAGTAACAGTGGAACAGTGATGGTGGAACAGTAATAGTGGAAAAGTGACGGTTGAACAGTAATGGTGGAACAGTCATAGTGGAACAGTAATGGTGGAACAGTTATAGTGGAACAGTCATGGTGAAACAATCATCGTGGAACAGTCATCGTGGAACAGTCATCGTTAAACAGTAATAGTGGACCAGTGACAGTGGAATAGTAATGGTGGAACAGTAATAGTGGAACAGTAATGGTGGAACCGTCATGCCGCAACAGTAATAGTGGAACAGTGATGGTGGAACAGTAATGGTGGAACAGTCATAGTGGAACAGTCATAGTGGAACAGTCATGGTCGAACAGTGACGGTGGAACAGTCATGGTGGAACAGTGACGGTGGAACAGTAATGGTGGAACAGTCATGGTGGAACACTAATGGTGGAACAGGAATAGTGACGTTGGGACAGTAATGGTGGAACACTCATTGTGGAACAGTAATAGTGGAACAGTAATGGTGGAAAAGTCATGCCGCAACAGTAATAGTGGAACAGTGATGGTGGAACAGTGATGGTGGAACAGTCATTGTGGAACAGTCATGGTGGAACAGACATGGTGGAACGGTAATAGTGGAACAGTCATGTATGGTGGAACAGTAATAGTGGAACATTCGTGGTAGAACAATCATGGTGGAACTGTCATGGTGGAACAGTAATAGTGGAACAGTCATGGTGGAACAGTTGTAGTGGAACAGTGACGGTGGAACAGTAATGGTGGAACAGTCATAGTAGAACAGTAATGGTGGAACAGTTATAGTGGAACAGTCATGGTGGAACAATCATGGTGGAACAGTCATCGTGGAACAGTCATCGTTAAACAGTAATAGTGGACCAGTGACAGTGGAATAGTAATGGTGGAACAGTAATAGTAGAACAGTAATGGTGGAACCGTCATGCCGCAACAGTAATAGTAGAACAGTGATGGTGGAACAGTAATGGTGGAACAATCATAGTGGAATAGTCATAGTGGAACAGTCATGGTCGAACAGTGACGGTGGAACAGTCATGGTGGAACAGTGACGGTGGAACAGTAATGGTGGAACAGTCATGGTGGAACAGTAATGGTGGAACAGGAATAGTGACGTTGGGACAGTAATGGTGGAACACTCATTGTGGAACAGTAATAGTGGAACAGTAATGGTGGAAAAGTCATGCTGCAACAGTAATAGTGGAACAGTGATGGTGGAACAGTGATGGTGGAACAGTCATTGTGGAACAGTCATGGTGGAACAGACATGGTGGAGCGGTAATAGTGGAACAGTCATGTATGGTGGAACAGTAATAGTGGAACATTCGTGGTGGAACAATAATGGTGGAACTGTCATGGTGGAACAGTAATAGTGGAACAGTCATGGTGGAACAGTTGTAGTGGAAAAGTGACGGTGGAACAGTGATGGTGGAACAGAGATGGTTGAACAGTCATGGTGGAACAGTCTTGGTGGAAAAGTCATGGTGGAACAGTAATGGTGGAACAGTCATGGTGGAACAGTCATGGTGGAACAGTAATAGTGGAACATTCATGGTGGAACAGTAATAGTGGAACAGTCACGGTGGAACAGTAATAGTGGAACAGTCATGGTGGAACAGTAATAGTCGAACAGTCATGGTGGAACAGTTATAGTGGAACAGTGACGGTGGAACAGTGATGGTGGAACAGTCTTGGTGGAACAGTCTTGGTGGAACAGTCATGGTGGAACAGTCATTGTGGAACAGTCATGGTGGAACAGTCTTGGTGGAACAGTCATGGTGGAACAGTCTTGGTGGAACAGGTCATGATGGAACAGTAATAGTGGAACAGTCATGGTGGAACAGTCTTGGTGGAACAGGTCATGATGGAACAGTAATAGTGGAAGAGTCATGGTGGAACAGTGATGGTGGAACAGTGACCGTTGAACAGTCATGGTGGACCAGTATTAGTGGAACAGTAATGGTGAAAAAGTCATAGTGGAACAGTGACGGTGGAACAGCCATGATGGAACAGTGACAGTGGGACAATCATGATGGAACAGTCATGGTGTAACTGTCATGGTGGAACAGTCATCGTTAAACAGTAATAGTTGACCAGTGACGGTGGAACAGTCATGGTTGAACAGTAATAGTGGAGCTGTCATTGTGGAACAATCAAGGTGGAACAGTCATAGTGGAACAGTAATAGTGGAACAGTCATGGTGGAACAATCAAGGTGGAACAGTCAGAGTGGAACAGTCATGGTGGAACAGTCTTGATGGAACAGGTCATGGTGGAACAGTCATGGTGGAACAGGGATGGTGGAACAGTCATGGTGGGACAGTATTAGTGGAACAGTAATGGGGAAACAGTCATAGTGGAACAGTGACGGTGGAACAGTCATGATGGAACAGTCATGGTGTAACTGTCATGGTGGAACAGTCATGGTTAAACAGTAATAGTGGAACAGTGACGGTGGAATAGTAATGGTGGAACAGTAAAAGTGGAACAGTAACAGTAGAACGGTAATGGTGGAATAGTCATGCCGCAACAGTAATAGTGGAAGAGTGATGGTGGAACAGTAATGGTGGAACAGTAATAGTGGAACATTCATGGTTGAACAGTCATGATGGAACAGTAGTAGTGGAACAGTCATGGTGGAACAGTTATAGTTGAATAGTGACGGTGGAACAGTGATGGTGGAACAGTGATGGTGGAACAGTCACAGTGGAACAGTCTTTGTGGAACAGTCATGGTGGAACAGTCATGGTGGAACAGTGACTGAGAAGAGTCATGCTGTAACACTTATGGTGGAACGGTTATGGTGGAACAATTATGATGAAATGGTAATTGTGGAACAATCATGGTGAAACAGTGACGGTGGAACAGTAATGGTGGAACAGTTATGGTGGAACAGTAAGAGTGGAACAGTGACAGTTGAACAGTCATGGTGGAACAGTATTAGTGGAACAGTAATGGTGAAGCAGTCATAGTGGAACAGTGACGGTGGAACAGTCATGATGGAACAGTGACGGTGGAACAGTCATGGTGGAACTGTCATGGGGGAACAGTCATCGTGGAACAGTCATCATTAAACAGTAATAGTTTAACAGTGACAGTGGAATAGTAATGGTGGAACAGTAATAGTGGAACAGTAACAGTGGAACAGTAATGGTGGAACAGTCATGCCACAACAGTAATAGTGGAACAGTAATGGTAGAACAGTCATAGGGAAACAGTCATGGTTGAACAGTGGTGGTGGAACAGTGATGGTAGAATAGTGATGGTGGATCAGTGACGGTGGAACAGTAATGGTAGAACAGTCATTATGGAACAGTTATGGTGGAACAGAAATAGTGGAACAGGCATGGTGGAACAGTGACCTTGGGACAGTAATGGTGGAACACTCATGGTGGTACAGTAATAGTGGAACAGTAACAGTGGAACAGTGATGGTGGAACAGTAATAGTGGAACAGTGACGGTTGAACAGTAATGGTGGAACAGTCATAGTGGAACAGCAATGGTGGAAGAGTTATAGTGGAACAGTCATGGTGGAACAATTATGGTGGAACAGTCATCGTTGAACAGTAATAGTGGAACAGTGATGGTGGAACAGTAACAGTGAAACAGTCATGGTGGAACAGTCATGGTGGAACAGGGATGGTGGAACAGTCATGGTGGAACAGTAATAGTGGAACAGTAATGGTGGAACAGTCATGGTGGAACAGTGACGGTGGAACAGTCATAGTGGAACAGTGACGGTGGAACAGTTATGCTTGAGCAGTCATGGTGGAACAGTCATGGTGGAGGAACAAAAGAGTCTAACTTCCACAGGATTTGTTTTGAACACCAATGTGGCCACCCTTTCATTGTTTTGTAACACCAATACAGCCGCTATGATGTCATAAGAAAATGCTCTATAGTATAGTACTGTAGTAAATTGAAAGATTATATAAACTTTCTTTTTAATCTTTTTCAGCCCTTGTTCTTCTCTGCTGGAAAGAACCTTCTTCTCAGAATTGGCAATGGTAAGGATGCTGATTTTGCTGTATTTCAGTGGTGTTAATGCTGTTTTTATTTGCTGTAATTAATTGGGTCCATACAGCAAATAAGAAATATATAGAGGATATTACATGGTGACGTGAAGATATGAATTTTATTTTTGAGTGACAAAACAATATTTTACAAACGAGCGCCACAAGTGAGTAAAATGTTGTTTTTGCCACAAGAAAATAAAATTCATGTCTTCAAGCTGCCGTGTAATGTTCTTTTTATTATATAGACAAAAAGACATCAATAATGTAATAGATTTTTATTTGCCAAAAAGAAAGATGCCTACAAATACCGAAATTACGTCATGGATAAACTCATGTGTGAGATTATGGAAAACAGGGTGCAAAGAAAATCATTTTTACAGCTTGCCATTTGGGCAAGCTGAAGCTAGTATTTACTAGCCCAGACGTCATTTCAACTAGCCCCAAAAACTTGTTGTTCTTCTGTTATTCAAATTCCTCATAAAACATCACTAGCCCGTCGGGCAAGTTAAAAACAGAATTCACTAGCCCGATAGCAAAATCCACTAGCCCCGGGCTGTCGGACAGTACTTTCTTTGCACGCTGGAAAATAAACCACTCAGGTCCTGGATGTAGTTTTTATGAATTTTAGGAGTGGGATATTTTCCAGTAAAACACTTGTATCTATATAATAAAAATGTAAAAACTTTACATCTGATAAGATATCACAGTATACAACCATCGATGAGCGCCAATCAAAATCCAAAGACAAAAACCTGTTTTCGAAAAAAATATAAAAATCCCTTGGCTAGAGTTAAAAATATTCTATACAATACTTATAAAAAATAAAATGTGCCTACTTTGTACAATAAATTGGCTTTGGTAAAAAATAACTCTGACCCTGTGTTTGATTTTCATAGATTTATTACGCCGTTTATCAACATCACAAAATACAGTATTTTGTGGAAGGATACAGTTATTTTTGGCAAGGTTGTTTCCTCTTTCCGAAAAGTCAGGTTTGTTTTTATCTATTTTAGTGTTTAATTTTGCAAAAGTAAACTAAAGTAATGGAGGTTGGGACCAATCTTCAAAGTTATTTTTAAGTTTAAATTATTGTTGCTTCATTTACACATACTACTGTATTTATTTCACAGTACTGATCTTTTCAATGATGTTTTTAGGTCTGAATTTAATGAGTCATTTTAATTATGAAAACATCACCACTTACACTCAAAGAACAGCAACAGATCTGAAGGTGGGTCATTTGATATTACCCCTATTATTAGTACATGTGCTGAGATTGCCAAGTGGGTCATACTTTATTGTACGGCCTGGTACGTTTTCATCAAACAAAATTAATACAGCAGATTTACATGATATGTATTTAAACAAAGGCTGGTTAAAAATATAATTATTCTCAAGAATTAAATGAATAAAAGGAGAACAGGCTAGAAAACTGATGATGATGATGATGATGACCTTTTGTTCACAGACATGTTCTGATGATGTCAGGTTACATGTTTCTTCTCTCCTTAACCCTTCAAGTCCCAATAGTGACCAACATCAATTTTCTCCTAACAATATCCATACAATGTCAAGAGATTAGGTTATGAGAATTAATGACATGATCACCTAAGAGAAAATGCTTTGATCTTTTATCAAATTCTCTCAACTCATTCTTTAAGGAAATGTATAGAGATCAGTTTGGAGAATTTGTACATGTATATTGGGGCTTAAAGGGTTAAAATAATGTCTATTTTACAGGACAAATCTAGCACAGGAAGTGAAATGGAGGTGGATGATAGAGAAGCTGGTGAATTAACATCAAGGTAATGTTGACTCAAAGGAAAAACTTGTGAATACACCAAAAATGCAAAGAATTACAGTGGTCACTTACGAGAAAGATGTATGGACACATCTACTTCGTGGAAGATTATTTGTTGCATGAAATTTCTAAGTAACATCATACAATAATGTGTAGCTCCATGTTGTAGCTTACAAAATTTAAAAACAAAAGAAAATTCTAAATCTTTCAGGCCCAAAAAGTGACTGCGGTTGCTTACAGGAGATGTCCTTTATGATAGGTTCTAACTGTAAGGTTTGGCTGGAAGGTGATTGTAGGGATGATGTTAGCCCATTTCATTTACAAGAACATTTTGCTATGTGTCTGTCTTCTTTGTTTCACAATTTACTTGTTGACATGCTGTTGGGAATAATATTATTATTATGGATTTTCCTGGAATTTTTTTGAGATTCAAAACATTTCTGGAACAATAAGTAAGAATAGAAACGTTTGTAAAAAGCATTATTATTTTTCTCTTGCAGTAGTAATGTCCCAATTGATTTTAATCTGTACAAGAAATTTTGGGCACTACAAGACTATTTTAGAAACCCAACTCAGTGTTACACTGCTGCAGCATGGAAGCCATTCACAGATGTAAGTTTGCATGTAACTGTCAGTGGTGTTTGTAGCCCAATGGTATTTATTTTATAGATACTTTTAAACTTGGTTAATACTGGATTGTTATCATAAACGTAGGTTCATGTCCTCTCCTAAATCCAGTTTTAATTGGCTAGAAAAGTCCAATAAATGTATTTTCAAGAAGTTTTAAAAGCAAAAGGGAGTGTCATCCTTTTTACCACTCCCTTACCAGGATTAATCCGGCTACTTTTAAGCTTAGACAAGTCAAGCCTACACTTCCGACTTGTAATACTGAGTTCTTGAAAAATTCTTTTATTAAAAGACTTAGTTTTAATTACAATTTACAACCAATGTAGCTATTTTTAATTAATACACATGAATATGTTCCGCAGCACATTCTTAGTTAATTATTATGTATAATCCATGTAACACTTGATACATGTATGTTATTATTATTATTATTATTATTATTATTGTTATTATTATCATTATCATTACTTGCTAATTGCCATTAACCATTGCCTCCTAAGAGACAAAGAAAATTGATAATCAATCTAGGTAAAAAAAATTCGAACCTGTTATCAAATTTGACCTGATGTAACACATAAAAGAGCACAAATAACTGTATTTGTTACCATTATAACAGGGTTTGTTAGAATGTAGTTACAAAAGTAATGGTTTCAAAGTTGGAGGACAAAATTGTATGTTTTTCACTTACATTTTAGCAGCATTGAAATTCATTAAATTTGGTTTTAAATGAGTTAATGGACTTTGCTTGGCTCTTGACTGATTCTTTTATGTACATGAGGCAAGACACAAACCTATCACTTGTCTCAATTTTCTGCAGAATACAAAACAAGTCTTGAATGTGTTTAGAAGTCACAAACTAGAGCATGTTACATGGAAAAAGAAGGCGTGGGACTTAAAGAATCTTGGAGGAAGGTACAAACAGACAGTAATACCATAACAGCCCTGTTTACTGAAAATCGGCCATTTTCAGCTGAATTATCCCTTTCATTGTTTATCAAAGCCCTCTAACTTGAAGTCTTGATTTATCACAAGAATTTCTTTTATCTTAATATTATACATGACATTATTTTTCCCTTTAATTTTGTTGCCATGTCTCCGGTTGGCACCAACTAGCAAGTCACACTTCCTACTTTCTCTTGAAAACTTTTTAGTTTATGCATTTTGTCTCCAATTCTATTTCTCCTTGAACCAGACCGTAATTCTAAAATCAGAGCCAACTCCAGTGTCAGGAACAGGCCCCAGCTGTTCAAAAGCTGGATTGCACAATCCATTGGGAGAATCTTTATCCATTGGACAGTGCAATTGTTGTCTTTAATACTCATCCATCGGATAGTGATTTATCGGATGTCGCTATCCATCTTTTGGGCAACTGGGGCCAGCAATGTTTCTGGTCAGTAACACTGTGCTCACAGTGTGGGTGAGTCCTTAAATGTTCTGCAGTTGGTTTACAATTGTAGGTTTTAATTTGGACCATTAGCCTTTAAATACATTGTATTGTTGTGGAATTGCACGCATTTTACTAAGGCATCCTTCTTATGAAGGGTTACATCAGGTAAATAATTATTTTGTACTAAGAGATATCGTCATTTTATAGTCTGTTGCCTTTCAATTTGTATGCGCTTTCGAGATGGGGATGTGTGAATGCTTCCGTGTTGTTTGTTAGAGTGCAATTGATGGTAATAATAATTATGATAATAAAAATTGTTTTTATTTGTTATCTTCTTAGTAAGGACGAGGCTCGTTATTTTGCCAAGTTTTTGACTAATGAGAAGGTAATATTTTCATACAATTGTAGTTTATGAAAGGGTTTTCAGAAAAGGAGTTTGAGTGGCCGGATTCTATCCCCAGTGACGTCACATCCTTGTTTCAACTTTTCTTAATTCTTTGTAGCTTTAACTAGCTTTACAGGTAAATACCCTTAAAATGGAACATTTATGGAGAGAGGGGGTAAAAGTGATGAGCTCACTATCATCCTCAAGTTTTTCAGTTGAATTACTGTCACAAGTTGTCGACATAGAATACAGGTGTATGGTTGCTTTACCTTTTAATATCCTGACAAAATCCCCTTTCCATTAAACTCATCGCCAACTGATGAGCTTGGGAACTGGTGCCTTAAAAGTTAGTGGGGAAGGGCCCGAGGTAATCTGGCACCGCAGGGAGGTCTCCATGGCAACCTGGCAAGCGGAAACCACCCCAGTAGCAGCCGCTAACAGGCGCCATCACATTGAAACTAGTCCAGTGGAAATACTTACCTAACCCGATACTTACCTCTGAAGTCAAGTAGCCCCCTGGGAAGGGAGGGTGGGGCTTATGAATCCGCAAAGATTCACTCACAAAAGTACTGATCGCAACGATCGCTAGAGAGCAAGGCTGTATGAGGTTTGCCCCTGCGAACTCCAAAGAGGCGCCCCCACAGATCATGTGCAAACTTGGCAAGACTGCTGGCAGCATTAGCTCGAGATTAACCTTGCCTAAATTACATTTAGCCACAAAGCATCAAAGTTTCTCAGTACATGTACATTTTGATATGTACATTTAAATGTCAGCTTTTGAAATAATCCAGTTGGCAATGTGTATATTGAGGTTCTGGCCATCAGTTAGATGAGTGGTACAGTCAAACTCTGCTTTATGGGCACCCACTTAATGGGGACAGCTCAATATTATGGACAGTTTCCTTTACCGGGTAATTTTTTGCAGGGTTTGACTGTATGTGTAAATTGGTTTTGTTAATTCAGACCTCCTGATACTGTATGTGTTTCATTCTTTATCCAGCTCCTTGATCTTCAACTGAGTGACAGCAATTTCAGGAGAACTGTAAGTCGACCATTATGCCTCTACAAAATTCAAGTTAAATAAATTTTTATTAGTTTGCCTTCTTCAAGGATTCACTGTCACTAAAGTTATGCCTGGGGGACACTAAATTATCATTTGACAGAAAATAATGCATTGGGTGGCTAACCTTCAGAAAACATTTTGCAATGCCATCACTGATGTCCCAGTGAAATGACGTCTGGCCTCAGTTGTCTAAACGTTGGATAGTGCTATCCACCGGATAACTCTCTATCCAGTGGATAAGCATTAACAAAACCAATAATTGCATTATCCACTGGTTAGAGATTTATCTGGTGGATAGCTTTATCCACCTTTTGAGCAACTGGGGCCTGATGTACAACCTCAGAAATACCATTCTAAAGATGCGGCACTACCCAGGATGGGATTTCTGTAGTCGATCATCAGACTTCATTTTGTGGAAAAACCAGTGGCGACATTACAAAATGTTAGCTGCTTTCTCATGCTATATTAGGGTGACCAATGTAAAAATGATATTACGCAGTTAACCCAGCAATTTAAAAATTCACCTTTTTAAATCAGTTTGAAAAAGGAAAGTGCGATTACACACTTTATTTTGTATAATGTGACATTGATCCAACATATAGATGAATGGCAATTTAGCAGCATTCAGTCTGTTTTGTTGGACACTAACCACAATGAATGGACTACGTCAAATAACAGTCCACGGTTTTTGGTTATAATTTCTGTAAAATGACACTTCCATTAAACATTTGTGTGAAATTTTGAGGAGTTAGAATGTATCGGTATGTTATTATCCTAACAGCACAGTGGTCTTTGTTTTTTTTACAGATTCTTGTACAAATGTTGATAATTTATCAGTACCTTGTTGGAAATGTAAAATTTAAAAGGTGAGTCTGCATTCTTTTAAAGACTGTGAACTTTGCACTAACACCCACTGGTATTCATGCTCTTATTGAAGCATATTGGCTTCATTTTCTTTTGTTTCCAGTGAAAGTAGCGAACAGTCGTGGTCATAACAGCAGGGAGAAATTAATGCCTGTCCTTTGGTGACAGCTCTAAATACAGGGTGTCCCAAAAGATCGTTCCTCTAATTTCATGCACTATAACTTTTGATCAAAACTTTATTTTTACATGACATTTCTAGAAGATGTTTATTTCTCTATCAAGTACATGTGTTCAGAATTTCAGTAACTCCCATGCCCTTTTTGTTTCTTTATCACATTCTGTAGCCGTTGCGGCAAGAACTGGGATACAGCGTGTAGACCCACAAATGATCCATTTTGAGCTTTTTTATCACCTGGTGCGCAGGATCCAGTTCAACCCCCAAACAATATTTGTTTAGTTTAGGCAGCTGACAAAAAATTTATTTTGGCCTTTGATCCAAAAACGATAATCATCCCGGCCCCCTTCCACAGCAAGGCTTTTGCAATTCTTTACAAATTTGAAACGAGCTGGGTGTTAATTGGCAGACGTTTTTTTGCCATCTCAGGGGCCTCTAATTTTAAACATTTCAAACAGTTTTTCATGACCCTTTTATTTGGCTTGCCCACTATGTGAGACTGAGCTTCCTTGTCGAGTCTCCTATTTTGTATCTAGCCTTCTTTAAAACTATTTTAGCTGCTTTATTCAGGGCTTTTGGTCTTCCCCTTAGTTTCTTGCCTTCAAAACCTTCATTTCTCCATGATCATTCTACCACCCAACATTCGGATTTTTCCAGTCTTTTAGCAATTTCTACAAGAGATAAGCTAGTAAGTCGAAGTATATAGGCTTATGCTCTCACACTGCTGAACGTTTTTGCATTAACGGGGTTTATCTTTCGTGATATTCACAAAAAACAAGGAAGGAGTTCGAGTGATTCGGGCTATGAAATACAAAAAATGTGTGGCTGGAAAATATACTCGCACACGCGCACCTTTGGTGTGGGAGTACACAAATAGAATATTCCAGTCAAAAGATGGCACAACAAGTATGAAAATAGTAAATTATATTGAAAGACACAACTTTTGTTGAAATGATTTGCTTACCAAGTCCAATCGTTCTGAAATACAGACTTATAAAGTAGAGGGACGAACTTTTCGGACACCCCGTATTAGTAGTCCAGCTATATGGTGTAAAAAAATAGCTGAATTGTGCACTTTGGGGTAAAAGCATCAAACTCGGCACAGTGATAGTACTAGTTGCACTAATTATTTTTAGCCATGGACCCCACTCAAATATGCACGGGGGGAGGCACATTGTGCCCTTGGGGGGGAGGGGTCATGGCCTTTTTGTTTTGGTCCCGAAAAGACTCAAAAACGGGAAGAAAGCGGCCTAAAAAACTTTTGCATGCCCATTTTCTTCAAAGTAGTGCAAGGTAATCCTATAAAATACCCGTTACTTACTTTTCTGAGAGGTTTTCTAAAATTATTTTAAAAGAGTGTGCAAGTGATTCTTGTCACTCGGGAAAGCCACGTAGAAGCAAGTTGAGTTCTGAAGGGCGGAATTAATTTAAGTTAAAGCATTACAATATTATACATGCACCCCCTGACACATCAAAACACTTCAATAATATATTTTTGAGACACCTCCTGATGGAACAAACAAGACTGCACACGGAAGAAACAAAAGGTCAGGCTACTCAAGGAAATTCTGCATGGTGGACAGGAATGGCTGGTCTTTTTGCTCTCTCGTTTGTGAGAGACAGTATGCCGTTTTTCACCCTTGGAAAGATAAGATGTTTCATTTTTACACTTTGATTGAAGTGAATTGCACTTTTTAGGAATTTAATTGCTCAGCCAAACTACCGCAAAAATAAAACATGAGACACTTACCGAGACCTTCAACGACATGCAACAGAGAGTTATTAACCACTTTTATTGCGGGCGACAAGAGTAGCCCGCAGTTTTCATCTTCAGGTTATTATTATGCATGCATCGCAGGTATGTAGCCGGCATTCGTTTGAACTTCCACTTATAAGGATGAATGGAATTCACAGAAAGCAATTTGATCACTCGCATCTGGATCTTCTCTGGTCACTAAGAATCTGATCACGCGTGTTTGGAACAGCTATCAAGTGAAACTTGTGCAAAGCACAGCATTGGAGTAACAGCATTTTCATCTTCCATCGTTGTCGCCATCACTCCATAACCTTTGGTTTTCTCTTGTTTTCAATAATATATTGATCTCTCTCACACTCTATTGTTATCTTTACAATTATCAAAAATAAAAGTGCCGAGTTGAGGAGAAAAGGATATCTAACATCAGACGTCTGATAACAGTTATATAACATAAGATATAAAATCAGACGTCTAATAACAGTTATATGATGTCAGACGTCTGATAACAGTTATATGACAGCAGATGTCTGCTGTTATTTAACTGATAATGATGTTATATAACTGATGATGATGTTATATAACAGTTATATAAGAGTTATGGAACAGTTATATAACAGTTATATATGGTATATAGCAGTTATATAACTGTTATATAACTGGCTTCCCTTGTCATACTTCTATAATAGACGCTTACTGCTGTTCATGTTTGATGTTATCAAACATAATGTTCCTGACAGCCTTGCATCTTTATTTACTTTAAAGTCTGGCAGTAGACCTTCACGAAGGGGAGGCCAATTTGTTATTCCACGTGTCAAACATGAAATTGGCAAACAATCTATTCAATATAGAGGACCAACAATTTGGTCATTTCTTAATAGATTAATTAATATAAATGAGACGATAAGTAAAGACAATTTCAAGCAAATTTTACGTAGATTTTCCAAGGACATTAATAATTTCTAATTTAGAGCTCCTATGATAGGTAACAAACACAATGACTATGTATATTTTTAACTTGATTTTATTCATACATTTTACATCACCTTACTTTTTATTCCGTGGGATGCCTGTGGCACTCCCACGGTAAAAATCCGGTTCGGTTGTACCCAAAATTGCAAAGCCAGCCAATAGGATTGCCTAAAATCTTTATCGATTATCTCTTCTTCCAAGCCGACCAATCAGATTGTACAAAATCTGTATCGATTTTTAATCGATTTGCTTCCTCTGAAGAACGTTGAAATCAGAACGTTTCTTGCCAAATTTGTCGCCCTTGAGTTTTCCCACTCGTGGTTTAGGATGGCTTGTTAACCAGCGAAATCCTTCGGGATACTGGCAAGTCATGAAAGGCGACCTAAGCCAAATTATTTCTTTCCTTCATGATTCTTTTTTGTTTAAGTCTAGCTTTTTCATAAGGTTTTAGTAGCGTCTGGTTTCGGGCCGTGATTTCCGATAGATTTTTCCATTCGGAGTTCGCCAGTTTTTGCCGAGCACAGCTAGAGTTCAGTTTTTTTCTTTTCTTATCGAAAACACCTGGACGATGGGACGTTAAATCGCGTAAATTTCAACTCGTACCCTTGACGACTGGCGTTGAAATCGCGAAAATATTGTCCTCGTCGATCGACGACTCGCTCTCGGCATGGATTGGACTTCTGGATGGGACACGGATCAGGACATGAGTAAACTCATTATACCTTGGAATCAGGGATAATCATTGGAACCATGTTAACTTTGAGACCTTGGAAACACATTGCAATTAATTTTTAACCGTATCAAGAGCATCTTGGAATATTAAACTTTCATCTTGGATTAAAACATTGGAACTTTATCGAACTTTGTAACCCTGGGTTCGACCCTGGATAAAGCAAGCGGATGTTTTGTTTTGTTTTGTTCCATTAACCTAGAAAGAACGCCATTATTCTTCCATAGACCAACGCATCCCACGGAAACGACTTTAGGCGTCTTGTTTAACTTATTTTAGATGCAGGTCCACATCAGCCTTTCGCTGCCATTTTATGTAACTTAACCTGCTTTTTCAAATAAATGTATGTATGTATGTATGTATGTATATATAACTGTTAAATAACTGTCATATAACTGTTAAATAACAGTTATATGACAGTTGTATAACTGTTATATAATAGTAATATAAGTTATATAACAGTTATATGACAGTTATATAACTGTTGTATAACAGTTACATATAACTGTTATACAACGGTTATATGGCAGTTATATAAAAGCTATTTATGTTATATAGCTGTTATATAACATCATCATCAGTGTCATTACTGTTATATATACTGTTATAACAGTTATATAACTGTCATATAACAGTTATATATACTGTTATATAACAGTTATCAGACGTCTGTTATATAACAGTTATATGACAGTTGTATAACTGTTAACAGTTATATAAGTTCTATATAACTGTTATATAACAGTTATATGGCAGTTATATAACAGTTATATATGTTATTTAACTGTTATATGTCATCGTCATCAGTGTCATTACTATTATATAACTGTTATATAACATCATCATCAGTGTCATTACTGTGATATATACAGTTATATAACTGTTAAATAACAGTTATATGACAGTTGTATAACTGTAATATAAGAGTTATATAACTTATATATAACTGTTATATAACAGTTATATGACAGTCATATAACAGTTATATAACATCGTCATCAGTGTCATTACTGTTATATGTACTGTTATATAACAGTTATATAACTATCATATATAACTGTTATATAACAGTTATATGACAGTTGTATAACTGTAATATAACAGTTATATAAGTTATATATAACTGTTATATAACAGTTATATATGTTATTTAACTGTTATGTGTCATCGTCATCAGTGTCATTACTATTATATAACTGTTATATAACAGTTATATAACTGTTATATAACATCATCATCAGTGTCATTACTGTGATATATACAGTTATATGACAGTTGTATAACTGTAATATAAGAGTTATATAACTTATATATAACTGTTATATAACAGTTATATAACTGTCATATAATTAATATATAACATCATCAGTGTCATTACTGTTATATATACTGTTATATAACAGTTATATAACTGTCATATAACTGTAATATAACAGTTATATATAACTGTTATATAACTGTCATATAGCAGTTATATATACTGTTATATAACAGTTATATAACTGGTATATAACATCATCAGTGTCATTACTTTTATATAACATCATCATCAGTTTCATTACTGTTATATAACAGTTATCAGACGTCTGTTATATAACTGTCATATATAACAGTTGTATAACTGTTAACAGTTATATAAGTTCTATATAACTGTTATATAACAGTTATATGGCAGTTATATAACAGTTATATATGTTATTTAACTGTTATATGTCATCGTCATCAGTGTCATTACTATTATATAACTGTTATATAACATCATCATCAGTGTCATTACTGTGATATATACAGTTATATAACTGTTAAATAACAGTTATATGACAGTTGTATAACTGTAATATAAGAGTTATATAACTTATATATAACTGTTATATAACAGTTATATGACAGTCATATAACAGTTATATAACATCGTCATCAGTGTCATTACTGTTATATATACTGTTATATAACAGTTGTATAACTGTAATATAACAGTTATATAAGTTATATATAACTGTTATATAACAGTTATATATGTTATTTAACTGTTATGTGTCATCGTCATCAGTGTCATTACTATTATATAACTGTTATATAACAGTTATATAACTGTTATATAACAGTTATATAACTGTTATATAACATCATCATCAGTGTCATTACTGTGATATATACAGTTATATGACAGTTGTATAACTGTAATATAAGAGTTATATAACCTATATATAACTGTTATATAACAGTTATATAACTGTCATATAATTAATATATAACATCATCAGTGTCATTACTGTTATATATACTGTTATATAACAGTTATATAACTGTCATATATAACAGTTATATAACTATTATATAACTGTAATATAACAGTTATATATAACTGTTATATAACTGTCATATAGCAGTTATATATACTGTTATATAACAGTTATATAACTGGTATATAACATCATCAGTGTCATTACTTTTATATAACATCATCATCAGTTTCATTACTGTTATATAACAGTTATCAGACGTCTGTTATATAACTGTCATATATAACAGTTGTATAACTGTTAACAGTTATATAAGTTCTATATAACTGTTATATAACAGTTATATGGCAGTTATATAACAGTTATATATGTTATTTAACTGTTATATGTCATCGTCATCAGTGTCATTACTATTATATAACTGTTATATAACATCATCATCAGTGTCATTACTGTGATATATACAGTTATATAACTGTTAAATAACAGTTATATGACAGTTGTATAACTGTAATATAAGAGTTATATAACTTATATATAACTGTTATATAACAGTTATATGACAGTCATATAACAGTTATATAACATCGTCATCAGTGTCATTACTGTTATATATACTGTTATATAACAGTTGTATAACTGTAATATAACAGTTATATAAGTTATATATAACTGTTATATAACAGTTATATATGTTATTTAACTGTTATGTGTCATCGTCATCAGTGTCATTACTATTATATAACTGTTATATAACAGTTATATAACTGTTATATAACAGTTATATAACTGTTATATAACATCATCATCAGTGTCATTACTGTGATATATACAGTTATATGACAGTTGTATAACTGTAATATAAGAGTTATATAACCTATATATAACTGTTATATAACAGTTATATAACTGTCATATAATTAATATATAACATCATCAGTGTCATTACTGTTATATATACTGTTATATAACAGTTATATAACTGTCATATATAACAGTTATATAACTATTATATAACTGTAATATAACAGTTATATATAACTGTTATATAACTGTCATATAGCAGTTATATATACTGTTATATAACAGTTATATAACTGGTATATAACATCATCAGTGTCATTACTTTTATATAACATCATCATCAGTTTCATTACTGTTATATAACAGTTATCAGACGTCTGTTATATAACTGTCATATATAACAGTTATATAACTGTTATATATACTGTTATATATATATATATATCTGTTATATATACTGTTATATAACAGTTTTGTTATAGTATAGGAGTTATGTTATACCTGTTAACGTCTGTTAACTGTGTTAATAGTTATATGACAGCAGACATATGCTGTCATATAACTGCCGTCACACGTCTGATGTCTGATTTTATATGTTATGTTACATAACGTCTGATAACAGTTATGTGACATCAGACGGCTGATGTCATATAACTGTTATCAGACCTCTCATTTTTGTAACTGTTAGCAGACGTCTGACATCATATAACAGTTATCGGACGTCTGATGACAGTTATATTACATAACATATAACATCAGAAGTCTGATAACAGTTATATAACATAACATACAAAATCAGACATCTGGTAACAGTTATATGACAGCAGATGTCTGCTGAGACTGGAGCAGTGCTATATTTGCTGTGATGTTTCACAGCAAGTTCACAACACAAATCTTTGACACATTTGATAACAGCAATGTGTGGATTTAATGCCATATAGAGATATTCTCAAAGTCTTTAATGCCTTAAGTGAACACCATGCAATTGTTTAGGAGAACGCCACAGAAAGAAACACTGATAGTGAACAAGCCTCACATCTCTCAGTTTTTAAAAAGTATAATTGAGATCATCCTGGACCGATGGAGCTAGTATTGCGACACAGTCAAGCAAAATCATACAGAATTGAGCTGGTCTTTATAGCTTTTTAAACTTTGTGATTTAACGTCGCGAAGATTCATTGTGAGAATCCATTTCAAATTTATGTAAGTCTCCTGGTGCCGATAAAATCCACCATAACCCTAGTTCCTCCTCTTGCAACTGGTTCTTTACATGGCACAGCAATCATAAGGGCTCTCGAGTGATGAAAAGTGTTATAGGATGTTGTACTTTTATTACGCAATCACAAAATGCAATCAGACATCCCCTTTCTTAGGACGAGAAAACCACCTGGGCCACAAGGCTGCCTTATGGAAAAGCCACTGAACTTTTTACATCCCTTAGGAAACTTTGAAGGGTGTTCAAGACACTATGCCCCGGTGCTTGAGAGATTTGTTATCCTAGTGTCTGACCACACAAACCGGAGTCAAAGAGTCAATGATGCCAAAAAAGTTCCAGCTATTTGCACAAAAGGGAAGAAACCTCGAGAACTTCTCCACTATATCAGCACACCAAGAGAGTTGCCTAGCAAAGATGATACCCTGGGTGCGAAATGTGACCAAAGCGTAATGTGACAATGGGCTACTGGGCATGGAAGAGCGATGCAATGCACCACAAAGGATTCTGCGGGAACACTTCCCTTAAACATGTCCCAAAAGAATTGCGCGTTGGAGAGAGAGTTGAGTTGGAATACAATGACACGAAAGGAACTCAGAAGAAGACCGAGGAGCTTCTACTGATCTTGACAGAAATGTGATTTTAAATTTGCTGTTAAGATAAATTCGCACTCGCTCTGGAGGAGTTTTACTTATCTCCTTGTCGCATAGAGCGGTAATTTCGTACCAATAGATTGTATTTGTCAATGAGACGATGGTTTCAAGTGCTCGTTAACACCTTTTAAGATCACCTTGCCCACTTGCTGATAAGAAAAGAAGATGCCATCGTTTACTGAACTGCGAAGTGTGATCCATGATGACTGTGGTTTTTGGTTCTTTACCCCTTTGAGTAACGGGTACCCTGGGTGGGAGGGGCTTTTCATGCGCGGTTTCCGGTTTCGGTTTATGACTAAATTCGTGGATCGTGAAAAATGGTTTATAACGTATGTGATACGTGAAATTATTTTGTCAGAATTTACATGTGAAACGGGGCCGGGACACTCCTCCCCCCTGCTACCCTCTTATGAATGATGTAACGATGATCAGGGTATTAAATAGCCTAAAAAAGTGCCTTAAGTCACCTAGTTTATTTCCGCAGGTTGATTAACTGATAATATAAGAAACATGCGCTAACTGCACCAGAAAAAACCCACCCATCCCCCCCCCCGTCCCCCATAGACACTACCACCACCATCTCCACTACCATGGAGATGAAGAATAAGTTCAGAGGAGAAACTAATTGCTAAATGATTTAAAATTATCCCAGAATTCAGGAAAGGTCATTGTATTCTTCCTCACAACATAAACTTATACAAACATGCAAACAGAGATACTCCTACCCCTCCCCCTAAGCTGTGTTGAAACCTTCCCCCCCACGCCACCTAGAAAGTTGGATTAAATAGACCTTGTTGAACTTCCCTAGGACACCATTCCCTGTTGATATAGTAGCTTTCTTTTCAATAACGGCAGTTAAATTGGAAACTGCAACCACCCCACCCCCCTGAGTACAAAATTTCCCCCGTGACTGGGGTCCATAGCTAATATTGTTCAGCAACCCAAGTACTATTACCATGCCAAATTTGGTGCTTTTACCCCAGAGTGCACAATTTTTTCACCATATGGCTTGACTATAGGAAAACAAGGGAATCTAATACTGACCCTTTCACTCAAGAGTTAGAACAATAATTAACAATTATTCGCCGAAGGCGAAGTTAATATTGTTGAATAATCCCCAAGACGAAGTCGAGGGGATTATTCAACAATATTAACTGAGCCTGAGGTGAATAATTGTTTTAGTATATTCACACGAAGTGATCTCAACAGAATCAGAAAGGAAACCATTAAAAAACGATTAGTTTGATTGACGGGTGAAAATTCATGCGTGAACACGAAGTCGTAAACAGTGGATGCACAAAAGTTAGATCTTTACAGTATCTTCAAACATGGCAAATGATAGTTTTAATCCTTTTGTATCGAGTTTTGTAAGCTCAACGGTTTAAAAGAAAACGCCGAAAATTTAAATTACTACCCAATTCTGAGAAGGAAAGTATCTAGAGCTTTATTTGTTTCTGTCAACTCACCGTGAATGAGAAAGTTTTCTTCGTCGCTTCTTGCAAATGCTGTCAATAGCGGCTGCGATCAGGGTGAGCGTTGTTTATCTCCAAAGTTCTTTGCCTTGTTAACTTGCTGGCACGTACAATTTTCGAAAATATTTGCCTTCCTCTCTTCTCCATAAATTAACTTCTATTTATAGGCAAAATTGGTCTTGCGAGAAAATCCCGAAATCACAAAACAGTGACAAAGCGACCTCGTTTTCCTCTGAAGTGGTAAACATAGCTTCGAGCGTACAAAAAGTCAACTAAAGTAAACCACTTCACAATAAATCACGCTGTTTAAACACCATGAAGTCTTTTCTTGCCTTCAAAGTCATCAGCACTTGGATATTCGTGTATTTTCAAAAAGGTTTTACTTTGAAACTTTGGCAAAACACCCAGTTCACGACAGCGATTTTGTTCGGCTTTATATTCACCGCCTAGCGCGGTGAATATAACGTCATAGTCCGAGATAGCTAACCAATCAGATTGCTTGAATTACCAAGATCACTGAGTGTGTATATACTAAAATTTATTATTCGAAGTAAGTAAGTACATTTAGTACTATATAAAAGAACTTCTAAAGCTGTGTTATTTGAATGGTCACACTGTAAGATTCCACCACAGACTCAAGAGTTAGAACAACACTTTATACGACTATAATAGCCCTGAGATTGTCTGGGTAAAGATTGCTAAAGATTATAATCATTAATTTTGTTCCACAATACAGTGCAAATCAAGTCTTAAATGAGTCACAAAGTACCTGGGTGAAAGAAATGACATCTCAAGTGTATGAGGTAAACAAATAGTTACTTTTCCTTTGCTAAGAAATCTCTAGAAAATTCCAGATTGTTAGGTCATTTCTGTGGAATAAAAGATCCCCCCACTTTACCGGTACTTTACACTATCTCAGGTGGTCTGGCAATTTTAAATCCTTCGCATTCAATAATTATACATGTACTAAGGGCTCAATATAGAGCATTCTACAGTTGCTGTCTCTTAACAGACACCTCTGTAAGATGGACACCTCTTTAAAACGGACAACCAGAGTTGGTCCCTGCATTTTAGATATTTTGAGCAACAAAAATTGGCCATCTGCCCTCTTTGAATGTCATGACACCTTTTACATGTACAGTGCAGTTGACTAGTAACTAAGATGGACATCAGTCTTAGACAGGTACTTAGTGCCGGTCCTAAAGGTGTCCTTCCTAGAGAGAGTTGACTTCATGGTTGCTTAAATACTAGAAATAAAAAAATTGTTGTAT
This sequence comes from Porites lutea, assembly GCF_958299795.1. Lineage (NCBI taxonomy): Eukaryota > Metazoa > Cnidaria > Anthozoa > Scleractinia > Poritidae > Porites > Porites lutea. Next base: position 7,953,684 of record NC_133211.1, read on the forward strand.
GTATTACTGCATCAGTCAGAGCTGGAAATAACGGTCGGTCATCAGACTTTGTCTGACTAAAAACTTACCCGTGTCTGAAGAAATCTCGTTTGTGATTGAACATGATGACCAGATGGACCAGATATCAAAGACTGCAATTTCAAAGCATTAGTAAGATTCCAATATGCTAAAAGAGATTAAAAGTCAACAAAGTGTAGTATGTCACACAGCCTGACCTGGTTGTCAGACTACTATGGTGATCTGTTTGGACAAAAGTTAATGCACTTTCTAAAGGGAGGCCTTATTTGTAGCCCTGCTGAATATTTACACATAGAACACTCAAAGGATACATTTTGTACATGAGACAGATCTATACATTGTGTTTGTTTATTGGTGGTTATAGAATTTCATTCATTTTTCATTCTATTTTTGTTCTGCAGTTACTAAGAGAAACACCACCAGATGGTGAAAAATTTGCAAAAGCTGTGGAGGTGACTACATTGTTTAGCAGATGAAATAAATAATATTTAACAGCATACTAGTCTGAACTTCAAACTTCTTTTATGTCGAAATAATTTCTCCTAATGATTTTTTGCTTTGGTTTGCTCAGCATATTTTGGAAAGAGAAGAGAACTGGATATCATGGAAGAATGAAGGTTGTCCAACTTTCATTAAGGAAAGGTACAAAATTAAACTTGTATGGAAATTCTGTATATCTTTTGTCGAATAAAAGTAAGGCAGGTCTTTCATTAACTGTCTGAGTTCAAGAGTTTGTAATTTTTTCACAGCCATACTACAGAGATTTTTCTATAAATTCTTCGATTTTACTTCCCCCACAAAAACCTAAATTTCTAAATCACAATTCAGCTGGGGCTATTGTAGAGTAAGAAATTCTAAGTGGATGCTTTACACTGATAAATCACTTTATGTATTATTCATTTACTTGAGCATATTTGTTATTTCTTAGAACTGAGGAGGATGGCAAACCTAAACCTACAAGGTGAGTTGTGTTGTTTTGTTCAACATTGCATTTTCTCTTCGATCCGGCTTGCAAGTACTGTATTTATTCGATTAACCGCCCTGGGCGCCTATTAAATTTTTGGACCTTGAGAGTGGGCGCTTATTCGAGGCTGGGCACTTATTATATTTCAGCATTTTCAGCAAGTGTAGTATGTTTGTTTTGTAACAAAACAATACATGCTAATAACAAAACACGAAGAAGTAACAAAGTAAGGATTCTGTAAAATGCTCTGAAGAAAACTCCGTCCTCTGGGAAGTCTCTTATTAGTACTTATTCAATTTCAATTTCAATCTCATTGTCACTTAAGTGGGTTGGGTAGGGGTGGGTGCTTATTTGAGTTTGATTGGGAGGAGGAGGGGTTGGGGGTGGAGTGGGCGCTTATTCGAGGCTGGGCGCTTATTAACTTTTTCTGCCTTTAGGATGGGTGCTTATTTGAGGTGGGCGCAAATTCGAAGTTGGGCGCTTATTCGAATAATTACGGTACTTCGTCTTTTGGGCTGCTTAACTGTCATCTTACTGTAGGTATTAGTTGATTTGTGGAGCATTCAATTAAATGTTCTTGCATTAATGTGGAATAAAATTAAGTTTTCATGAGGCTAAATGCTATAGCTGTAAGAGAGAAAAAGGGTGAAACGTGTTCTCTTCATTGGAAACAAAGTGATGGCCCTTTTTTTCTCGTTTAAATAGCATCCATCATTGTCATAAAAAATTAAAATAATACTTAAAATCAGCAGACGGGAAATCAATAAGCTTCTGAATGGTTTGATCTCGCAGGAAGCGTAAAGCTAGCATTGGAGATGAAATGGCCTCTGGGTGGAAAACTAGTAAAGTGCTCATGGGAAGGTAATGCTTTTAAGCCCTAATAAAGAGTCATGTGATGGCACCTGTCTAAAATGCATCTTCTATTCTGGTATATGTGACGTGGCAGTTACATTTGTTTCATTGTACACTGTAGTTCCATAATTCTTATAAACCGTTACAGCTTAGCTTGAGACAAAAGACAACATTTCTACGACGCACTTGTGCCTTTCGTAAACGGTCTCTGCCATTTTTGAGACATTTCAAAAGTTTTTGACCTGTTATTGGTGCTATTAAATAAAGTTATTATTATTGAGAGTGTAATCGCAACCCGGGGTCGAACCCAGTGCAGTGACTTTCTAAACATGAAGACTGACAGCCCAGTGACTTTGTAAACATAAAGACTTTTAAGAATAGTATAACTAACTTGTACAAAGATGAATTAGCAAATGTCTTTGACCCCGATAAACCATGTTCATGGGGTGTTGCACGTAATTGTGGGTGCCACTGGTAACAATAGTTTAATAAGCATTTCTTAAGATTTTTACTGACTTAGTTGGAAGGTGCCCTGCATGGGACTCGAGGTTCCGTTTGCACCTTACCTTTTGGTCTTTTTTTTTCTTTTTGTCGTTACTGTAACCATTTATTTAGAGTGACTCAGAGCAATAAAGTTGACAAAACCAACAAAACCCGGACCGTACCAATACACTACCAAACTGACCCGCCAAAATTCTGAAACATTTATTAAATTACATAAACTAGCAAACTGTCTTTCCTAACTGTTAACAGGTCACCCCATCCCTTTTCATAACTTTTAACGTAATTTCAACTTGGGCTTCAATGTCGTTCTTTCTAAAAACATCTTATTTGCCTTATTAGGCTGATTTAGCAACAGAAGGGGAACATCAGTTGACGACGGCGCGTGCAAATTAAACAACTGGCTTGACCAATGGCAGAGCGCAAATAGTGCACCAGAAGTCGTGTTTAGTCCTGTCCGCGCGGTTTCCCGTCGTCAACTGACGTTCCCGTCCTGTTGCTAAATCAGCCTATTGTAATTTAATCCAGGGAGTATACTGCATCTATCATGACTAAAGGCTTGGTTACTAATGGTGGCATCGACCGTTAAAATAACAACGACCATTTACGAAAGGGAAATCGGCTTCTCCGACACCACCACTGGTTTCCCCGCGAAATGACGTCCCAAGAACGAGCATTGCAATCCGATACTGATGACTCGTTACTACCGAGATCTGGGTAGTGATTCTGATTGGTTAAGGCAATTTTTTTACCCAATCAGAAGGTCTATGTCATTTTGCGGGGAAAACTGTGGTAGGGTCGTGGAAATGTCTGCTGGTCACAGCTGTCCTCTCTAGCTTAATGTCGCAGATTACGGTATTGATCAGCCAATAAAAGAATTGTAACTAATAAATTGTGTTGTTATGAGTTAACCCGATAAAGGTGTGTTTGAACTCTATGTGATGTGGTGCACACTATTGTAATGTCAGATATCTGTCTGTTTCCTTTCTCATAGTAATGAGTTGACCCGTTTGTGGAACCTCAATCCAGACAATTTGGAGGCCTGCAAAGCTGAAAACAGGTTAGATATAGTGAAATTCTCTTTCGGACACCAAAGGGACAAAACCAAGTGTCCGCATTGCAGGGGTGCGATTGCATGAAGCTTGGCAACTTTGGGATCAAACAAATAGAAAGGTGTACGCATTATGGGGGAAGAGGCTCGATTTAACAAGCAGAAGCAGAAATTTGAAAGATCATCACCGTTATGTGCTCGTATTTTAAATTTTACAAATGTTTGTTACACTTTTCTTTCGAAAACGTTGATGTCACAGACTCACTGCTCTAGTTTTCTTCCATAATTAAATAAATCTTAGCCAGCGAATACAGGCCTCTCCTTAGCGGTGAGGAGCAAGGATAGGTGGCCGTACCCTGCTAGCAGTTGTTTCTTTTTGGCATCAGGCTTTTAGCGTTTACTAACGAAGTCGTTCGCATGGCTTGCAGTCGCGTAGATGCTTTGTTTTCGCGTCGCGAGAAAAAAAACACGCCACAATAAAGCCATGCCAGAAAGAAACCTCTCTTCGCAGGGTAAGACGGCTGTATTCACAGGGTAAATAAGTCGCCATGTCACAACATGGGTCTTACAGGCAAACCATGATAGATTGGTGGGAAACCTTCATTTAAACGGACACCCTCAGGGTTTGAGTGGTCACAGGCATCTGTATATCCTACACTTCCCTCTTAAGCCTGTGTTTAGCACGGACAACAGCAAGGGTTCCCTGATTCTCTGTCAAATGCCGGTTTTCCATACAGATTCAAAATGTTACAAACATCATCCTAGTCTCCTTCACAGTAGATTTCCACACAGGCGTTTTAGGGGAGTCGTTAGCACATACGATTCCTCTAAAAAGCATGGGTGAGAGTCTACTTTCGCAGCCGCTTGAGCCGGAATCACGCAAAGCTCTCCACCCCCACGCGGGGAGAATTGCGTGACTCCGGTGTGAGCGCCTGCGAAGGAGAGGTGACGTGGGATTGCTATCAAATAAAGTGGTAGATAAGATTAGTGAACTGTGTATGTTACTGATTGCAGAGTATTTCTTCCCACACTTGAAGAGTACTTTTCTGAGGCCATCGAACAAGCTGATCCAGAAGCTATGGTAGAAGATGAATACAAGTAAGAATGTTGTTCGGTGTCAAACTCTTTCACTAGAGCTCTGGTTTGTGTCCAATTGGTGGTAATACTTATTCATGACACCTTGTATTCTTGGCTCTTAACGTATAACGAAGCCCTATATAACCAATACCTCGGTATAACCGGAAAAATACATTCTTTGCTCCAATTATGATAAAATATAGGCGGTAGGACTACCAATCCATTGAAACCCTGTTGTAACAAACTCTGCATAACAAACACAGCGGTATAACGGTTGATACTCTTTGTCCCAGTGATAGTAAAAATTATGGGGTAGGACCCTTATATAAAATACATGTACCATCGATACAGTTAAACCTTTATGTAACAAACCCCTGTATAATGGACACACTGGTACAACAAATGACATTCCTTGTCCTAGTCATAAGAAAATATACGGGGTAAGATCCCGATAAGCTCTGATATAACAAACCACCTTCTAACGAACGCATCGTCGTACCGAAAAACACCACTTCTTGACCCAGGTATAATGAAGTTTTTATGTAAGTGGACCCTCATTTAACTGTCCCCCGGTACAGTTAAACCTTAATGTAACAAACTCCTGTACAACACTCACCGATATAACAAATGACATTCCTTGTCCCGGCTTAAATGTATAGGGTAGGACCCCGATTTAAAATACTTCCGATTCGGTTATAACTAACCTCTTTCAAACGAGCACATCAATATAACGAGTGATACTTCTTGTCCCATTAGTTGTAAAATTTATGGAAGTGGGTCCTCTTATAAAGACGTCCCAATGTAACAAACCCCTATATAAAAAAAACCAAAGTGCCATATAATGGCCTTCGTTGTGCTTGAAATAATGTAATTTTTGACGATTGAGAGACATGGGAACGAATTAGTCAGAAATGAATACTCTGACGGCACGGTATAGAGGCGCGCTGGTGTTCCTGGGATAGTATCGAGCTATTTATGGTTTTGACGCGAGACTTGCGCCATTCTACGTCAGCTCAGTCCTTCCGATAGTTTTCGTTTTGTTTTGCAAGTTTTCCTTTTCTCTATTTTATTTTGTTACGTCTTCAGATCTGTATGTTTTGGAATAAGGTTTCTTATTTCGGTATTTAGTTTATGAATTTAGGTATTTAGACCCGCACCCTTTTCCATTAGTATAATTTTGGAGTAGTTTATGTAACATTTTAATGTATTTTCCTTGATCCCTTTCCCCGAGGTTTTACGTGCCACTGCATTAGTAGGGGAATACGTTTCCACACATTTTTTGGCCACTTCTCAAGGGTGGTTTTTAAGTGGTTTTTCGTATCTAGCATGGTACAAGTTCTAGCTTAGAACATATATTAGTATTTTGCTAGAAGGGTATTGATTTAACATCTGCATCAGATGACTGACTGACGTATCCTAAATAAAGGTTTTCTCATTGAATATCTCGTGTTAGTAAAGTCGGAATGTAAAATGTGTAAGACAGGACTCCCATGTTAAAGTGCCCCAATACAGCCCTAGAGACACCAGGATCAGACAACAACATACAACTTATTCTTGGTCTAAAGTTGTAATCTGATTCCTTTCTTCCCCTGTTATCTGATTTTCAGTTAATTTGTTTAATATTTTTTTCTTTAAAATCTTTTACAGGGTTGTAAAGAAAAGTAATTATGGATGGAGGGGTATGTTAATTATTCTTACTGTTAAATTTTTCTTAACTGTAGTTAAACTTTTAACTTATTCTTATACGATTTTTTTACTTGTTGTTACGAATTTATTTGACTCCTTCTTATTACCAAAGGTCCATCCGGTACCAAAGATACCAAACTTAAGACAACTGCATACGATCGTTACCTATAATATGACACCTCCCTGCTGCGGACAGTTCACTTGGTCCTAAAGATACCCTACATGATAAAATCGTTACATGTATAATATCACCCCTCCCTACTGCGGACAGTTCACTTGGTCCTAAAGACACCCTACATGATACAATCGTTACCTGTATAATATGACAGCTCTTTATTACGGAGAGTTCACTTGGTGACCCTGTGTTACTCTGTGTCACCCTGTGTTCCCTTGTGTTACCCTGTGTTCCCCTATGTTCCCCTGTGTTCCTCTGTGTTACTCTGTGTGACTCTGTGTACCTCCTCAAATAATCCTGCCATCCATCCCACACAAAAAGTCGATCCATTACAGCATGACATTGCGACTAAGAAGAATTTGCTCGACAGATTATTTCTTTAACAAACGTCTCAACGCACTCACCACACATCTCATTAACAGAGCATGTAAATACCGTTTCATCCAGCAAGAAATAAACAAAGTACGCCTTATTCCAGGCAGCCACGCCTTCGAAACATTCACAAGACAGGAATCTGACAGAGTACCATTTTTAGTAACATTCAATCCAGATCCTCCTAACATTAACCATATTATTTCTGGAAATCTTAACATTCTTCATTCTTCCCAACGATGCAAAGAAGAACTTCCTTCTCCTCCTCTTATATCCTACCGCCGTTGCAATAACCTACGCGAAACCTTGTCTGAGCCAAACACCGCAGACCACCCCCCAAAACACCTGGAGATTTCCGCTGTAATAGAAGTAGGTGTAAGACGTGTCCTTTTATTACAGAAGGAACCACGCCTTATAGTCAAGCCATATGGTGAAAAAATTGTGCACTCTGGGGTAAAAGCACCAAATTTGGCATGGTAATAGTACTTGGGCTGCTGAACAATATTAGCTATGGACCCCAGTCAGGGGGGACATTTTGTACTCAGGGGGTGGGGTGGTTGCAGTTTCCAATTTAACTGCCGTTATTGAAAAGAAAGCTGCTATATCAATAGGGAATGGTGTCCTAGGGAAGTTTAACAAGGTCTATTTAATCCAACTTTCTAGGTGGCGTGGGGGGGAAGGTTTCAACACAGCTTAGGGGGAGGGGTAGGAGTATCTCTGTTTGCATGTTTGTATAAGTTTATGTTGTGAGGAAGAATACAATGACCTTTCCTGAATTCTGGGATAATTTTAAATCATTTAGCAATTAGTTTCTCCTCTGAACTTATTCTTCATCTCCATGGTAGTGGAGATGGTGGTGGTGGTGTCTATGGGGGGGGGGGGGGGGAATGGGTGGGTTTTTCCCGGTGTAGTAAGCGCATGTTTCTTATATTATCAGTTAATCAACCTGCGGAAATAAACTAGATGACTTAAGGCACTTTTTTAGGCTATTTAATCACCTGATCATCGTTACATCATTCATAAGAGGGTAGCGGGGGGGGGGGGGGGGGGAGGGGTGTCCCGGTCCCGTTTCACCTGTAAATTTTGACAAATTTCACGTATCACATGCGTTATAAACCATTTTTCACGATCCACGAATGTAGTCATCAACCAAAACCGGAAACCACGCATGAAAAGCCCCTCGCACCCAGGGGATGTCTGATTGCATTTTGTGATTGCGTAATACAAGTACAACATCCTATAACACTTTTCATCACTTGAGAGCCCTTATGATTGCTGTGCCATGTAAAGAACCAGTTGCAGGAGGAAGAACTGGGGTTATGGTGGATTTTATTGGCACCAGGAGACTTACATAAATTTGAAGTGGATTCTCACGATGAATCTAAAAAGCTATAAAGAGCAGCTCAATTCTGTATGATTTTCCTTGACTGTGTCTCTATACTAGCTCCATCGGTCCATGATGATCTCAATTATACTTTTTAAGAATTGAGAGATGTGAGGCTTGTTCACTATCAGTGTTTCTTTCTGTGGCGTTCTTCTCAACAATTACATGGTATTCACTTAAAGCAAGAAAGACTTCGAGAATATCTCTATATGGCGTTAAATCCACGCATTGCTGTTATCAAATGTGTCAAAGATTTGTGTTGTGAACTTGCTGTGAAACATCACAGCAAATATAGCACTGCTCCAGTCTCAGCAGACATCTGCTGTCATATAACTGTTATCAGACGTCTGATTTTGTATGTTATGTTATATAACTGTTATCCGACGTCAGATGTTATATGTTATGTAATATAACTGTCATCAGACGGCTGATAACAGTTATATGATGTAAGACGTCTGCTAACAGTTACAAAAATCAGACGTTATGTAACATAACATATAAAATCAGACATCAGATGTGTGATGACACTTATATGACAGCAGATGTCTGCTGTCATATAACTGTTATAAAATCAGACGTCTGATAACAGTTATATGACAGCAGACATCTGCTGTCATGTAACTGTGTAACAGTTAACTGTTATATAACAGTTATATAAATGTTATAACTGTTATATAACATAAATAACTGTTATATAACAGTATATATTATGTTATATAACTGTTATATAACACTTATATAACTGTTATACAACAGTTATATACTTGTTATATGACTGTTATATAACAGTTATCTAACATAGTTATATAAATGTTATATAACAGTCATATAACATAATATATACTGTTATATCACATATATAACTGTTATATAACTATGTTATATAACTGTTATATAACAGTCATATAACTGTTATACCACAGTTATATAACATATATAACTGTTATATAACAGTTATATAACATAGTTATATAAATGTTAGATAACTGTTATATAACAGTATATATTATGTTGTATAACTGTTATATAACAGTTATTTAACATTTATATACTTGTTTTATGACTGTTATATAACATTTATATAACTATGTTATATAACTGTTATCCAACAGTTGTAATATAACTGTTATATAACATATGTAACTGTTATATGACTGTTATATAACAGTTATATAACATAGTTATATAAATGTTATGTAACAGTCATATAACATAATATATACTGTTATATCACATATATAACTGTTATATAACATTTATATAACTATGTTATATAACTGTTATCTAACAGTTGTAATATAACTGTTATATAACATATGTAACTGTTATATGACTGTTATATAACAGTTATATAACATAGTTATATAAATGTTATACAACAGTCATATATAACAGTTATATAACATAGTTATATAAATGTTATATAACAGTCATATAACATAATATATACTGTTATATCACATATATAACTGTTATATAACATTTATATAACTATGTTATATAACTGTTATATAACAGTCATATAACTGTTATACCACAGTTATATAACATATATAACTGTTATATAACAGTTATGTAACATAGTTATATAAATGTTGTATAACTGTTATATAGCAGTTATTTAACATCTATGTACTTGTTTTATAACTGTTATATAAGATATATACCTGTTATCTAACAGTTATAATGTAACTGTTATATAACTGTTATATGACTGTTATATAACATTTATATAACTATGTTATATAACTGTTACATAACATATTTATATAAACAGTTATATAACATAGTTACATAAATGTTATATAACAGTCATATAACATAATATATACTGTTATATAACAGTTGTATAACTGTTATATAACATATGTAACTGTTATATGACTGTTATATAACTGTTATATAACATATTTAACTGTTATATAACTGTTATATTTAAGCAATACAAAACGTTTCCGTGTTTACATAGCCTGAGATAAACACGAGAGGGGTTGGGAGAATTCGAGACAGTTATGCAAACCCGAGACGAAGTCGAGGGTTTGCATAACTGTCGAGAATTTTCCCAACCCCTCGAGTGTTTGTATCAGGATATGCAAACACAGGGAAAAAGTTCTATATTGCTTTTATAAAATAACTTTCCCGAGAAAAAAAGCAAAACTCTCTTATTTAGCCCATTGATTAAAAGAGAAATTCTTACCAGTTGCGAAGTCTTGTACATAAAGCTTGTACGCGTAATCAGTCTTTGTTTTGCAAAAAACATGCCTCCAAAATACGGGTTTTTCTCCCTTAAAATGTCACCTTAAGCGAACAAAAATTGACACACCTTCTTTGTAACGATTTTCCAAGTTTCAGCCGACGAAGGAATGGGTAAATAAAGTAAACTTGTTGAGTTTTGAAATCGAAAACTTTTTCAAATTCGAGCTTTCGTGATTAGCGCGCGAAAAGCAAAGCATCTTGACACCACAACCATGTTTACATACTCTCATGCAAACACTCCTCTCGGCCAATCAGAGCGCACGTACTATCTTAGTTATTTGATAAAACAGTATAGATTATGTTATATAACTGTTATATAACAGTTATATAACCTATATGACAACAGAATCCGCTGTCATATAACTGTTATCAGACGTCTAACATCATATAACTGTTATCAGACGTCTGCTGTCATACAACTGTTATCAGGCGTCTGATTTTATATGTTATGTTATATAACTGTTATCAGACGTCTGATGTTAGATATCCTTTTCCCCTCAACTCGGCACATTTATTTTTGATAATTGTAAAGATGACAATAGAGTGTGAGAGAGATCAATATATTATTGAAAACAAGAGAAAACCAAAGGTTATGGAGTGATGGCGACAACGATGGAAGATGAAAATGCTGTTACTCCAATAGAGTACTAAAGTGATGACGTCATAGAAATGAAATTTCTGAAATTATGGGATTTGTCAGGATATTCTGAAAGAACAATGTCCAAGAGGCCTACTTGCCAAAAATGAGCATTTCGCGGCAAATTGTCTCTGAGATCGTAGCCCAGTTATACTAGGAAAACTCCATACAAACCCTTCTAATTTTTTTTTGGGTCGACCAAAAAAAATTTAGAAGGGTTTGTATGGAGTTTTGTAGGCATAACTGGGCTACGATCTCAGAGACAATTTGCCCCCAAATGCTCATTTTTGGCAAGTAGGCCTCTTAGACATTGTTCTTTCAGAATGTCCTGACAAATCCCATAATTTCACAAATTTCATTTTTATGACGTCACACTTAAGTACTCTATGCTGTGCTTCACACAAGTTTCACTTGATAGATGTTCCAAACATGCGTGATCAGATTCTAAGTGACCAGAGAAGATCCAGATGCGAGTGATCAAATTGCTTTCTGTGAATTCCATTCATCCTTATAAGTGGAAGTCCAAACGAAAGCCGGCTACATACCTGCGATGCATGCATAATAATAACCTGAAGATGAAAACTGCGGGCTACTCTTGTCGCCCGCAATAAAAGTGGTTAATAACTCCCCGTTGCATGTCGTTGAAGGTCTCTGTGAGTGTCTCATGTTTTATTTTTGCGGTAGTTTGGCTGAGCAATTAAATTCCCAAAAAGTGCAATTCACTTCAATCAAAGTGTAAAAATGTCTCTCACAAACGAGAGAGCAAAAAGACCAGCCATTCCTGTCCGCCATGCAGAATTTCCTTGAGTAGCCTGACCTTTTGTTTCTTCTGTGTGCAGACTTGTTTGTTCCATCAGGAGGTGTCTCAAAAATATTAATGAAGTGTTTTGATGTGTCAGGGGGTGCATGTATTATATTGTAATGCTTTAACTCAAATTAATTCCGCCCTTCAGAACTCAACTTGCTTCTACGTGGTTTTCCCTTGTGACAAGAATCACTTACACACTCTTTTAAAATAATTTTACAAAATCTCTCAGAAAAGTAACTAACAGGTATTTTATAGGATTACCTTGCACTACTTTGAAGAAAATGGGAATGCAAAAGTTTTTTAGGCCGCTTTCTTCCCGTTTTTGAGTCTTCTCGGGACCAAAACAAAAAGGCCATGACCCCTCCCCCCTAAGGGCACAATGTGCCTCCCCCGTGCATATTTGAGTGGGGTCCATAGCTAAAAATAATTAGTGCAACTAGTACTATCACTGTGCCGAGTTTGATGCTTTTACCCCAAAGTGCACAATTCAGCTATTTTTTTACACCATATGGCTGGACTACGTACCCGTTTACTCTATTCTCACTTCGCTTTTCAAGCCCCTGATTAAGCCTAATTTTGTGTAGTCCAAATATTGGGAAAATAAATTTGTAAACCTTAGCTCTACGATAAGCCTTGCCTACAATTTTAAATGCCCTGTGTTACTCTGTGTTACCCTGTGTTATGCTTTGTTACACTGTGTTACTCTTTGTTACCCTGTGTTACCCTGTGTTCCCCTGTTTTACCTTGTGTTAGCCTTTGTTACCCTGTGTTAGCTTTGTTACCCTGAGTTTCCCTTTGTTACCCTTTGTTACCCTGTATTGCTCTCTGTTACAGTGTGTTACCCTTTTTTACCCTCTGTTAACCTGTGTTACCCTTTGTTAACCTGTGTTACCTTTTCTTACCCTGTGTTACGCTTTGTTACCCCGTGTTACCCTTTGCCACCCTTTGTTACACTGTGTTGCCCTGTGTCACACTGTGTTACCCTTTGTTACCCTGTGTTACCCTATGTTAAACTTTGTTAACCTGTTTTACCCTTGTTTCCCTGTGTTACCCTTTCTTATGCTTCGTTACCCGGTGTTACCCTATGTTACCCTTGTTACCCTGTGTTACCCTGTGTTACATTTTGTTGCCCTATACCCTATCTTACTCTATGTCACCCTGTGTTACCCTTTTTACCCTGTGTTACCCTGTATTACCCCGTGTTACCCTGTGTTACTCTTTTTACCCTGTCTTATCCTTTGTTACCCAGTGTTACCCTGTGTTGCCCTTTCTTACCCTGTGTTACCCTCTGTTATCCTGTGTTACCTTTTGTTACCCCGTGTTACCCTGTGTTAAACTTTGATACCCTGTGTTACCCTCTTTTATCCTGTGTTACCCTGTGTTCCCCTTTGTTACCCTGTGTTACACTTTGTTACCCTGTGTTACCCCGTTTTACCCTTTGTTACCCTGTGTAACCCTTTGTTACCCTGTGTTACTCTGTGTTCCCTTTTCCCCCTATGTTTTGCCGTCATCCCCTATGGTACCCTGTGTTCCCCTATCTTACCCTCTGTTACCCTTTGTTGCCTTCTGTTATTCTTCGTTACCCTATGTTACCCTGTGTTACTCCCATTTTACCCTTTGTTATCCTGTGTTACCCTGTGTTACCCTTTGTTACCCTGTGTTAGCCCTTGTTACCCCGTGTTACCCTCTGTTACCCCTTCTTACCCTTCATTACCCTTTGTTACCCTTCATTACCCTTTGTTACCCTTTGTTACCCTGTGTTACCCTCTGTTACCCTTGTTACCCTGTGTTACCCCGTGTTACCTTTTGTTACCCTATGTTACTCTTTGTTACCCTGCGTTACCCTGTGTTACCCTTTTTTACCCTTTGTTAGCCTTTGTTACCCCATGTTACCCTCTGTTACCCCTTCTTACCGTTCATTACCCTGTGTTACCCTTTGTTACCCTGTGTTACCTTGTGTTACCCCTCTTAGCCTGTGTTACCCTGTGTTACCTTTTGTTACTCTGTGTTACCCTTTGTTACCTTTTGTTACCCTATCTTACTCTTTGTTACCCTTTCTTAGTTTATGTTACCCTTGTTACCCGGCCTGTGTTACCCTTTGTTGCCCAGTGTTACACTTTGTTACCCTGTGTTACCTTGCGTTACTCTGTGTTACCCATTTGTTACCCTGTATTACTCTGTGTTACCCCATGTTACCCTTTGTTACACTTTGTTACCCTTTGCAAGCCTTCATTACCCTGTGTTACCCTTGTTATCCTGTGTTACCCTGGTTACCCTTTGTTACCCTTCGTTACCCTCTGTTACCCTGTGTTACCCTATGTTACTGTTTCTTATGCTTTGTAACTCTAGATTACCCTGTGTTACCCTTTTTACCCTGTGTTACCCCGTGTTACCCTTTTATACCCTGTGTTACCCTATGTTACCCTATGTTACCCTTTGTTACCCTGTGTTACCCTTTTGTTGCTCTTCGTGACCCTGTGTTACCTTTCGTTACCCTGTGTTACCCTTTTGTTGCTCTTCCTGACCCTGTGTTACCTTTCGTTACCCTGTGTTACCCTTTGTTATTCTGTGTTACCCTTTGGTACCCTTTGTTGCCCTGTGTTACCTTTTGTTACCCTGTTTTACCCTGTGTTACCCTGTGTTACCCTTGTTACTCTGTGTTACCCTTTGTTACCCTGTGTTACCCTATATTACCCTTTGTTACCCTGTGTTACCCTGTGTTACCCTTTGTTACCCTGTGTTACTTTGTGTTATCCTATGTTACCCGTTACTCTATGTTATCCTGGGTACCCTTGTTACCCTGTGTTACCCTTTTATACCCTGTGTTACCCTGTGTTCCTCTTTTTTACCGTTTGTTACCCTGTGTTACCCTTCATTACCCTGTGTTGCCCTGTGTTACCCTTGTTATCCTGTGTTACCCTGTGTTACACGGTGTTCCCCCGTTGTTCCTTTTTGTTACCCTGTGTTACCATTTGTTTCCCTTTGTTACCTCTCGTTCCCCTGTCTTCTCCTTTTTTACCTTGTGTTTTGCCTCTGTTACCCTGTGTCACCCTGTGTTACCCTTTGTTGCACTGGTCTTAATGATACCCTACGTGATACAATCTTTACATGTATAATATGACATTTTCCCATTTAGGAGAGTGCGCCTGATCCTAAAGACTCTCCACATTATACAATGGTTATTTGTTTAATTTGACACCTAGTTTATTTGATTATAAAGATACCCTACACGATAAAATCGTTACTTGTATGGTATGATACCTTCCTATTGCGGACATTTCACTTGGTCCTAAAGATACCCTTCGATATAATCGTGACTTGACTGTTTAATCTGACATTTTTCGTATTACAGAGAGTTCATTTGATCAGAAAGGTGCCCTACATGATACAATCGTTACCTGTATAATTTGGCTCCTCCCTATTTAAGATAGTGCACTTGATCCTAAAGATTCTCTACACAATACAATGGTTACCTGTATAATATGACACCTCTCTATTATGGAGAGTTCACTTAGTCTTAAAGACATCCTACGTGATACAATCGTTACCTTAGCCTGCGTAGCATGGCGGTTTCGTCGAGCCGGGCGCACGAGCAACGAAGCCGCGAAATTTGCGCGCAAAGCGTGCGAAAATAATACCTCCCTATTTCGGACAGTTCTTTTTATTTTAAATATACCCTACATGATATAGTCGTTACTTGTATAATATGACACCTCTCTATTTCAGACAGTTCTTTTTATTTTAAAGATACCCAACATTATATTATCGTTACTTGTATAATATGACACTTGGCTATTACGGAGAGTTCACCTGGTCTTAAAGATACCCTGCATTATTTAATCGGTCCTTATGTAATATGACACCTTCCTATTTCGGACAGTGCACTTGATCCTAAAGATGCCTGCATCATACAATCGTTATTTGTAGAATTTGACACTTAATTACTACTTAGAGTTCATTTTATCATAAAAATACCCTGCATGATACAATCGTTACTTGTATAGTACAACACCTCCTTATTACAAATAGTTCACTTGGTCCTAAAGATACCTTTCATGATACAATGTTTACCTTTACAATGATACCTTCCCATTACGAAGAGTTTACCTGATCCTAAAGAGGCCCTACATCATACAATCGTTACCTGTATAATATGACACCTTTCAATTGCGGAGAGTTCACTTGATCCTTAAGACACCTTTCATGATACAACCGTTACGAGAGTTCACTTGTTATTTTCCTGTATTCCGATTGGTTAACTCTGTCAAAGTGGCCCCGGTTACAGTAGTCGCATGGTAATGGGACTCGAAATGAATAGGCCCAGCTGTCCATGTTATATAGAGTTTACTATCTGTTGGACTGAGAGAACGTTTTGCGATAGGAAGGTGCCCGTACTATACAACATACGCAAACTTTATTTACATGAAAATCAACATATTACTAGTACCGATATACCTTCAAACAGCGAAGCTAATCAAGGCAGGTCGTGTGGAGACGTAGACGTATCTCTTAAACTTTTAAAAATTACAAATGTGTGTTAAAGGAGTATTTTGTCTCCAACTCTTGACAGTAGTGAACTTACGCAACAGGACGGGAGAGGAAAGAAAACAGCAAACCTTGTGTGACAAGAGTGACAATAATTTTGTTTGAAACAACTTTTCTCCAAACCTTACTTTCCTGTAAACAGATCTTTTGGTAAATTACCATAAAATATTGGTGTTAAGTGAAGATCACGACACAACGTGCAGGTAATAGCCGTGTCACGTTTGTCACACACTAGTGTTTTGCCGTCCTGTTTCGTAAACTCAATAGTGCCTGTATCTAGTAACTTCGTCGTCTAGTTGGTGTATTTTAACATGATGTTATCTCTTCCCAGCACTTCGTCTTCTTGCACGAAGAAGCCATCATTTTTTCCAGCCCAGCACAAATCCATTCAAAACACTTCCGGAATATCTTGACAGCGTGGTGCATCAGCTAGCTCAGGAGCTACCGGTGAGAAAAATGTCTTCTGCTGTGTTCACACAAGTACCAAGATCTTTTCTAAGCGATTGTAAAACGAACTTGTTTCAGTGAACGCTGATCATCACTCACCACCCTGCCTTCCTTCAATGCAATAGGCGAGCAGTGGCGGATCCAGGGGAGGGGCTATTGCCCCGGTACCCCTGCCCCCCCCCCCCCCCCCCCCACTAATTTTTGGGACCAAACTGAGGCCCGAAGGGCGGAAAAAAAATTTTTTTGGTGACCGACCACCCCCTTATCTAAGGGTCTGGATTACCGCCCGCCCTTCCCCCTTATCGTAAGGTCTGGATCCGGCACTGGCCAGTAATCATTCCTTCGTTTTTTGTCTACTTTCTTTTTCCAGACCCTAAAGAGTGAGGAAGGCATCGTTGTAAATGGTTAGTTTTGGGTTCCTAACTTGGTTTGTCGTCGTTACAGTTGTTTTGTATACAAGGGTTGATAATAACCCTGATGAATAAAAATGGATTGAAATGTTCTTTCACTAAACACGCCAAGCACTATGAGTCAGCGATCAAGCTGGACTGACTGATAGCCAGAGAGCTCTTACCACTAGTAACGTAGAGCGGTTTTTTTGGTTCTGTGTCACTCTTTTGGGAAATTTGCGCCTTTTGTAGTTAGTGTTTATCGTTCTTAACAAGGCTGTGTAAATGTTATGGAATGTTGTTGATTATGTGTAAAGGACTTGTGACGTCATCCCACAAATTTTCTTCAATTTTATGCGTTAGAAACGCGACCCAGTGGATGTAAGTTCTTAGGCCGTTTATTTCCCATTTTTAAGTTGTGCGTGGGTTTAGATCGGTATGATGGCGAATTACATGGTTTTGGGTTGCGAGTTATGAACCATTTGATTTTCCCGCACATCCTCGAAATGTCCGGGAGAAGAGGGCCGAAGGAAGGGGTGTCTCCTACGACAGTCCCACAATACAATTCGCCGACGGTACAATATCGATTCAACCTTACGTGAAACCTCAAAATGTCCTATAGAAAGTAGTCTACTACACAGCCGTTTTTATTGTCGCGAATTTCCTCTGTTAAATCCTTATAGTGTTTTAGCTTGTGTTAGTTATATCAATTTCAGTTTGTCTCAAGTCTTTATTTTCTAATTGTTCCTTTACAGGGTCGGCAGATACAACGGCGCCAATCACGTGACGGGGCTAAGTATAGCGCCGATCTTAAGTCGCTGGAGAGACAGTCGTCATTATAATAAATGTTTTTATATTTATGTATTATCATTTAAAAAGACTGGGGAGCCATCCATTCTGTCATTCGTAACGTAAACAATCCCGTTCAACAATGTTGAGTTAGTACAAGAATACATAGAACTAGGAGTAACTCACTTTGAGATTTCATATTTTCCACAAGCATATTTTGGACTTAATACAGTCTTTTTCGCGTGAAGTCATTCGTAATGTTTATTGGGTGTATTTGGCCACGTGCCGTCCAAAATGAAGGCCTAGGTGGTAATAAAAATTTATCATAAGGGAAGGGTAGTAAATTGCAAAATTTCCACTTCTAAAGGGGATGTAGAGTGATTCTGGGATGTTAACCATTTGGGGTACGGTTCCCAATTAACCCACCGAAAGATGGAATACTTGAACGTATTCCGTGTTCTTGTTTTCAACCAATCAAAACAATACGGCAGATATTTCAGATGAACGATTGTGCTGGGATCCTTTCCTGTACATCAGTTACTCGTTAACTTTCGCTGCTGCAATTGACTTTCTAATTCGCGACATCTTCGCACGATCCGGACGCTCTCCCCCCCCCCCCCCCCCCCCCAACACACAAACACACACACACACCTAAAACAGATTGATGCAGATCGTAGGTTATTTCGATGCCCAAAACAGCAAAGCCTGCTTCGAATATGTGATTCATCTAGCCGTTAAGGCCAAGTGCACCATGAAATTAATAGATAAGCATGCATGCAATATTTAAAAAACCCTGTAGAAGTCCCAAATCTTTTATTATTTTAACGTGCAAGGAAAGAGTCATCCTTTCAAGATTTTCTCAAGGGACGATGGTTAATCCTATGTAAGATAATTAACTCAAAATCCTACATTCTCTGAGACGAGAATAGAATAATTCATTTAATGCTATCATGATCACTCTCTCCCCCGAGGCCACAATCCTTTTTGTCAGCTCCACTGTTCGACCCGAAAGGTATCTCATATATGATCTGTGGTGCTGGTCAAACGGATCGGAGCTCTAGCGTAAGTGACCAGTTCTACTATGCTCCAGAGATCTGTGCCCAGTTCAATACTCTGCCGCAAATTCAGCTTCAGCTCAGTGAAAAAAAGGCGGTCTTATTTCCTTGCATTTTTAGCCAGAATTTCTTGGACAAATCTCGTTTTGAAAAAGAAAAAAAAATGCTCAACCCCTCTCCCCTGCAAACAAGTCTCAGAGGAACGGGGATGGGGAGTGAAAAGGTACCCTTCCACACACCTCCCCACCCCCTCCCCATGGAGATTCTTAGATAGTAATTTTATTTATTCCCCACTGTTCCTTTCTTGACGACCACTCAGATGAATTCTCTAAAAGGGTCCGTCATGGGAGTATGTCCTCTTTTGGGTCGTTTTACATGAAAAGGCGGTCTTCCTCGCTGCAAGAGTGGTCAACGTGCACGGTTCCGGTTTGCACCTTTCACTCAATGGTGAAGAGACCTCACTGAAATCACCAACCTTAATCTGCCCCTCACTCCCAAAATTGTAGCAAACTTTCCAAGTTTCATTTTGAGTAAAGCTGAAAAACAAATCTTTCCCTCCTTAAGAACTACCAAAGAGGTTTTATTTGAATGGTCACAAAGAAATTCATCACAAACTCAAAAATTAGACCCATTTTGCAAGACTCATCATTCACTGCACTCTGGGTGTGAAACGATTAACGCTAAGAAATTTCCGGCTTTTGTGAAAGGGAATTTCATAAATAACACCAAGCTTTCCTTTGCTGATAAGGGTTATACAAATCAGTACCATATGAAAAATACTACTGACAAAGTTTCATTGAAATGGTCGCCCCAGGTTCACTCTAACCCTTTAAGCCCTAAGAGTGATCAGCATCAAATTTCTCCTTGTAATATCAATGCTTTGTAACACAGAGTGGTCATGAGAATTGAGGACATGATCACACAAGATGAATCTAATTGATACTTCAACAAATTCTCTCCACTACTTCTATTGGAAACGTATAGGGATAACAAATGAGAATTTGAATTCTGATGTTAGGGTTTGAAGGGGTAATAGCACACTCAAACACCAGAAACGGCGATAACACTTCTACATAAATTTTACACCTTGTATATCTCCGGTTTTGACTCTGGAAGTGAAATGGTTTATTCCACTTGAAAAGTTTCCGTGATCATAGTTCGTAACTAAAGTAGTTTTGATATCTTATAGTTGTTATTATTTTTCCTGTTTTGAAAAAAACAGTGAGATTAAATTAAACGAGAGAGGATTAAACTATTCGGGGTAGTGTATAAACAAGAGGGCCTTTTGTCTCGGGGTTTAATTATATTTAGCATTTTATTTTTAGTTATATTTTACTAGTTTTTTTCTCTTCTTCGCTTTTTTTCAGTCTTGTGTTTGTTTTCTGATTGCCTTGAATGGGCAAGTATGAAATTAGTTTGTCGCCTTTTTCGCATAGCCAAGCGGCTTGTTCTCTTTTTTTACCACACGGCTTTCTACCTCGAGGCACAAACCGGGGGGGGGTACTCCCTATAATAGCCCGAGGTATATGAGGGGATAGGGATTTTACTCGTTGAAGTATATGAAAGGGTAGGGATATCTGTTATTTGGGTCTGCGAAAGGGCCATAAGGGCCGAACAGATGAATTTTATAGCTGTATAAAGTCGGGAAAACGTTCTATTTTTGTGATTGATTCCTGCTTAAATGACAATGCATTTACAGCAGTTAAAAGGAATGCAAAGTTCTAAGCAAGGTATGTGAAAGGGGTACCATTTTCGTGAAAAATGGTTTTTAAAAGGGTAAGGGGTTGGACCTCGGGCCGGAGCCTCCCGGTTTAAAAATTTTTATTGAGTTCCCCCCCCGGGGGGGCACATAATCCTTTTCCTTGTACTCTCTTCCGTTTAGCTCAATATTGAGCTGTCGGTTCTTCAAGTAATAACTTGTTTTGAAGGCGAAGAGGTATACGACACTGGGGGCGCACTGAATAGTCTTAAAATTGTCCTTTTTGCCAGCTTTGTTCCGCGGTACGATACAAATTTGTTTATCAGTTTCTTTTGTGTAAAAGGTCAAAACAATTAAAGCGTTATCAGTAAAATGGATGAAGTGTGGTCGTTTCACACTGTTTGCGCTTTCGGAAATTGTCCACCCACTTTTGTTGTTGGTTTTGCTGGTCAAATTTTAGAGCACGTTTTTGTTTCGTGGGGGGGGGGGGGGGTACTTGGGTTAATTTTTGCTGGGTATGCGCCGCTGGCCTCTCACAGTCCCTTCCCCATTATAGTCTGTTCTGTGGCCAATAATAGGCTAATATGTAATTTTCGCGATCCCAACTTCGTCACTTTCTATTTTTATGAATTGATCCATTTTTTTAGATTGAATGAAGAACACTTTGCTTTTCATCTACCTACAGTACAAATATTTTGGTACGTGTGCTAACCGGAAATATGAAGGACTGCCTTACCCAAAAATCTGAAAATGTGTGACCCCATTCTCTGCCATTCTAGTAGCTCTAATGAAATTGCGACCCCATTATGATCAATCCAGTCGTGAAAATGCGACCCCATCCAGCGGCACATCTCCATTAGGCTAGGGCTCTTGTAAGGGAGTAAACACCCCCCCCCCCGGGGGGGGGGTGGTTGTGACGTGTAAAATGTTTTGCTCCTTACTGATTTCTGTGCCATTCAGTTAAAGTCCTGGTAAAAGTGTGAGATAAATCATGATAAATCTAAAGAAACTTCTACCCAAAGAAAATTCGAGGCACTTAATGCAAATGCAAGGTTTTTGTTGGGTATTTCATTGGCCCCAAAGGTCGGGATTGAAAAATGGTTCGTTCATGTTCGTTCGTCCGACAACCGAAAAGTGACGTAAAGGCGATCATCTGTGATGACAATACTATAGCTGAATAATCCAATAACTAAAATTCACATCTGTATGTAGAAACGTTTTGTAGATTTTAGAGTTTTGCTGAGAACACATGTGTCTGAAAAGGCGATGCTTTGATGAGTTACAACCGTTAGAGGTTTTACTTCCGACTTTCACAAAAATTCAATTACCTTCTTGATCTCTGTACTTGATGTGTGTTGAAAAGAGATTGTTTACTTTTTTATGGTCTCTGATCTGGCTGACGGCCTCATCAGTTCCTGACTCTCTAACATTTTGGTTTCCCATTACGATTATTTACTACGCGTTCTTTTTCCTTTTCTTTTTTCATAAAAATCCTCTCTCCTCGGCCTATTTTAGTCTTACACTGTACTTTTTAATAGTCCGAAACAAGGCCATTTCGAAAATTATTATTTCAAGGGAAATATTTGACACAGTCTCTTAGGTGCAGCGCAAATTGACAGCAAGTCGATTTGTGGTTTGGTGATTACTAGGATAGGCTAGCTTAATGCCCGGCTTGGGGAAAATAGAGGTTTATTGAAGGCTTTTACAAAAGGGTTTCACACAGCGCGGACATTGCCCAGATTCCTGCGTTTCCCTCCCAGATTTTTAATAACAGCTTGTAGTTTGGTGAAAAAACAGAAACTTTTGTACAATTGTGTTCAAAAGCAACGAAATATCTTTACATTCATTGACCTGGTTAACGTAAAGTCTATAAGAGATCTGTCACCGAGTTTCCACGTGCAGTCCACCCTCGGATCGGACATCAAGGATCTTGTTGCAGACATCAAATTTTGACATGCCATTTGAAACACTGCCAGCCTTGAAACTTCCGGCGTGACTTGTCTCCGTCTAAGGCATTTTTAGATGTAAATAAGGCGAACACTAAAGGTCTCTTCCCAGACGTCCGGATTGTATCGAAGAGGTAACAATACGAAATTCAGAGGCAATGAAGCTTATTATAGCGATCTCTTTTGCCCTGTTTACTTTAGCCAACTGCGTTTGCATTCAAAAAGAAGAAGGAGGGCCAGTCCATTGCTGTGATCAGAGAGAACATGGCGGTTCCTTGCGATGTTGCGCGGGGCGAAACAGCAGTTGCGGCATGGAGAATTTTGTTCACAGCGCTCTGTGTTTTTGCGATGAATTCTGTGAAGCCGCTGGGGACTGCTGTCCGGATTTCGAGAGCGTAAAAGAGCCATGTGGATGGGGAAAGCGTAAGTCAGAATATTGAAATGTTTTGTGCTTTCTTTGTACCGGCGTTTAGAGTCAATAGCCGTTATTTACGGGTTGAAGGCTCTACCTTAGACTGCACCAGTTTTTCGCCATTTTTGAATGTTTATAGCTATTAAGCGGTTTGGGCAAACAATGATGGCTCCTCGTGAGTCTGTTTGGATATCACGGGTCTGTTGATATTTTTAACGCCCGATCCGAGCCAGCATTGTTCAATGATAAAATCTTAATACTTTTTGTGATAGTATATTAGTTGTATTTTTTCCTTTTTAGCAGAAAGGCCGATAAGCGCGTTGAGTTTATTGTCCATTAATTGATTCTTTGTTTCCCACCGAAATGGGTGAAAAAGCGTTGGCGGCTTTGACAACTGAAGATAAGTTTGTTTTACCTTCGGAAATAAAAACAATTAGATCTCAAGCGAATCGGCCAAAGAGGTCGCACTCTTCTCTGAAGCCGCGAGAAAGAAGTGTCTTGTCGTGGACGTGTTTTCTGTTACAACACTGTCATAACCCGACTTCCTTTTAACGGAGGGCGAAGACCGGCTATCCGCAAAGAACGAACACCAAAATGGCAGGAAAAAAGAGCCGCGACAGAGAAAAAAAATGGCTGGTTTAGTTTTCTTAAAGGGGATTACTAAGTGAGATAAGAGAAGAGCTCAATTTATAGAAAGAAAATGAATTGATGGTGTCACTCAGTTTTCTCGTGTCGTGTCCAGTTGAAGGGTACACAGAGCATTCATTGTTATTTCTTGGTCGGTGAGGTCACTTTTTTCCGGCTATGCAATACTGATCTGCCGTATTTATTTCTTTCATCTTAGCGGCAAACATAAGCCTTTTAGTGTACTTCTCGCAGATTTTGCAGAAAAAAAACGGGTTTAAAGATGTATTATTTTAAAAAGCTCTTGGGGCCGGATTTCAAAGTATATGGCTAGTCCAAACAATTATTCACCAAACTTTTCAAATCGTGTTCCTAATAACGTCCTGTATGGGGTAAAAGACAAGGGGATAGATAGGTTTATCATAAGTTGTTAACGAGTACAGTAACATAAAAATTGTTAAAGTTGATTGTTTACATCGTAAATCGAGCCTGACGAAATTTCGTGACAGATAAATGATGCCAAAAATAGAAAGAGAAGATGATAAAGTTGCTGATAGGAAGGTATTCGTCCTTGTCACTTAACATTTTTACTAGTTCAAATTTAGTTCAAGCCATTTGACACGTTTGTACTTTGTAGCCCAAAAGAATATACGAGAGCTATCGTTGGTCTTTTTTTAAACTTTTTTCGTTTTATTTGGTTTAAAAGTTGGGTAAGGAGATACGACGCCATCTTGGTTCATTTTTTTGATGGGGATTTAGCAGTAAAGCGCTTAATATATTCCGAATTAAATTGAAACGTAAAGAGTGTCTTGTCGACTTTTGCCTACCAGAAAGAAAATGTTTCATCCTCTTTAAGATCTGAGAGAAAAAGAGGCAGTCAAAAATAACTAGCATGTGGAAAGATCCTTTAATACACAAATTTCCCTCGAACTTGGAGAGCTTTAATACTACTGAGACTGTAGAGAGTGAGTTTTTAACACAGTTCTTCTTAGGATGTCTCTATTGGAGAACGTGAGTAACCTCTGAAATTCCGAGGAACCACGTTACGGCCATTTGACATTTTTCTCATTTGTATCATAGTAGCTATTCATCTATCAAACTGAGAATTTAGGCCAGAAGTATAAATAGATTTTAAAATAGAAGTTCTAGTAATGACTCTGTAAAGAGGATTTCCCAAATCTTTCGTCTGATGATACAAAGTACCGGTACCAATCTCTCTCCATATTAAGTTTCTTTCTGCAGGGGTTCGGATGAGAATGGTGTTTTTCAATCCTGAGAATTAAACACTGCATCACTCACTCAACAGCGAAGAGTATATAATGACGCCATTTACTGTAACTTAAATCAGGAAAACTTAAAATTCTTGCTCCTGTTGATAGCCGGCTCGGAGAATGTCCTTATTTCATCGAAGGAATGCGTAGGCATAGCTCACGAATCATCGATTGAAACAGTTAAAAGACCCGGGCGGGTTACATAAGGATTAGGGTGAAGTGTATCTAAAGGTTTCAAAAATCTTTTTTGATTGCTTGATGAGAAACACCCAACAGATTTAAACATAGTTACTTTTTTAGGTAGAAATTTGGAAAAAATTATTCTCTTCTGCTTGATATCAGAAAAAATACAATTAATATTTAGAGCTCGATTATACTAAAAGCCGTACATACTTAAAAAGCGGCTTGTTGGCCATACACGATAGACTCGGTCACAAAGTTGACAAACAACTTCAACAGAAGCTTCTGGAATCCTTGACAACTTTTTGAATTACGATAGGAGAATTAAAGGCCCTGTTTAGATTAGATTGTGACTTAATTGGCCCTAAAAACCCAATTGTGATCGGCGAAGTTGATCTAAAACGAGTTAAAAATTTTCTCCGATTACAGCACTACTTGATAGTTCCTCGTGTTTTTTACTGCGTTCAGAGTTAAAGTTCAATTATTATTTCCTTGCTTTCTATCATCGATTAATAAAAAAGATCTAACTTGCGCACATTTTAGGCCGGAACTAATGGGTCGTGTTTAGAATCAAGAGTGATAGACGAAAATGACACAAGAGGGCAACAAACTTATCATCATAAAGGGCTAAGCGTGACCCCAAGCTTGCCGAGTTTACGTCTGGTCCACGTGCTCGGGGACTGATATCTGTTTTCACGTCATCAAGACCCATCAATAACACCGACCATTAATATCATATCGGAAAGATGATAAACAAAAGCACGAGCCACCGACAAAACAAACTGACAGTGTCGTAAAAGTTATTGACAGAGTATAGGAGGGATTCTGGGACGCCGCTTTGTCCACTCTCGCCTGGTAAAAACGAACGAAAACAGTTAAAACCACTGAAATAACATTGCGTCAACCGTTGTAGTGATCAGAAAAGGTTTATGCAGTTCCTAAGTCGATCTGACCAATCAGAACAGGCGTAGTTACATTTCAATGAACCAACAGAACCTGGTCCCAGGCGCAAGCGCGGGAAAAAGCTGGTGCAGAAGGTCCAGAATAGTCGCTTGGTTTTGTTTTCACTTCTGATTGGCTGACAAATTGGTGTATTTATATCTGTGTAACCCATCATGGCAAAGCAAAGCTCTCACAGCTGCTTCACTTCAAACACTATTTTGTTTCCAAAAACATACAATTGTTTTGTTGGCTGAGCATTTCTCGAGCTTTTGGCAGCAATACAGTTCTTACACAAGATGTCTGACCTTTCTAAAAGGCAAGTCTGCTCTCTAAGGGACTTGCTGATTCCGGTTCAATCTCTTTTGACTGTGTTGAAACATAACTACGTCACAGTATGTATGAACTTCCCACTATCACTTGACTGACAGAGAGAATACGTCTTCTCCTAAGTCCTTAGTCCCTATTTTTAAGACTGTTCAATTTCGTTGCGCAAAAGATGATTTACAGCCATATTTGCTTACGTTTGTAAAGCAAAATTGTTTTGTAAAATGGCTGGCACAATGCCATATAAGTCACTTGTAGCGTTCAAATCATGAGAGCTCAACTACGCATGCTTTGTCTCCATAGGGAAGCGAGATTGTGAGGTAAGCAAATGGTCAGATTGGGGTCCCTGCGAGCCGACATGCGGTGTAGGTGTTAGTAAGAGAACTCGTACCGTCATTTTCGTGCCATTGAACGGAGGCAAGGAATGTCCACCACTTACAGAAAAGAAAGGATGCCTCAACAAGATTTGTGGAAGGGAGGCTGGTAAGAACCACTGGGATTTCTTTCAGATCACGTGACGTTTTCGCCTAGTGTTACTATAATCTCTCGGGAGACTGCGACAATCGCAACGATGTAGTTTTTTATTCGCGAATAATCTACATTAGCCCCTCAAATGTCAAATATGTAGAATTGTGCGCCTTTTAGAAAACATGAAAAAAAGGTTATAAATTTGTGAGAAATGAAGACACGTTAATTTATAGGGTGAAATAACAAGAAAGAAGATCGTTTGACTAGAGCTTTGAATTCTTGGTAGAGAAACCTTAAGTTTAGGAAAAGAACCATACACAGACTAACATGTTATAACTACAAAGTTTATGTATAGTACCTTGTGAAAGTTCACACCACTGGGATTCATTCTCGGACTCAATAAACAGTACCTTGTGGAAGCACAGTTGAGAGAAGCTTTCATTCGCATTTTCATGATCGTACGACGGGATTTTGTGTAAAGATGCACATTTAGAACCATACATTTCCTCTTGGTTTTTTCAGGTTTAGCGCGCATTCTGCCTCACAAGTACGAGAAAGATCGGGGGATCTCAAAGTGGAAAAGCATCAAACCAGCATCGAAACAAGTTAAGACAGAGAAACCAAAAAGGTAGTATTCTCTCGTACCAGTAGTAGTTTTTCGCGTGCTCGTTCTGCATGCACGCATGTAATTAGAGCTCATTTTCGATGGGAGCGCCGGTCTGCAGGCTCTCAGATATTGGTCTGCCGAGCGGGATGAGATGGGTTCAAACCCCGTCCGCAAAAAAGAACCCACAATGCAGTTCTAAAAGAGTAGGAGATTTAGACCCCGGTGTTGTGGTCTATCTCTCATGGAGGGAGAGGAGAGAGGGGACTGTTAGACCCTTTGATGCTGAATATGACGTCATCGCCATCGTCCTCATCATTATCACTTTTATTTGTACACGGTAAAAACAATCAAGCTAAATATACAATATGCAATATCCTAAAAATGTTTACAAACTATAGAATTAACGGTAATAGCATTTACAAAGATGAATGTTAAAATAAATAAATAAATAAAATTAATTTATAAAATTAAAGCCTGTTTTCCATGAATGCCGTGTTCGAGCTAGAAGTTAACAGTTTCCGAAAGCCAGTCAAAGATTTTGCTTGTCTTACATCAGTAGGCAAATTGTTCGTCAGAACGGCTCCGCTGTAGCAGAAGCTGTTTCTATAGTAACTGGTTCGTGGCAAGGGAAGAGCAAGCTTGTTTTCAGAATCTCTAAGGTTATAAGACAATGTTATATGACAAAGTTTTTTTTTCCCACAGACCGAGCTACTGTGTTAACTACAAGGTATTCTTCAAACACCCTCATTGCAAGAATACCTGGGCAGACCAACTCGACCCACAGAAGCCAATCTGTGTGGAATGTCAGGATCACACTATGAACAGACACGGCAAATGCAAGGGAGAAGGGATTAGTGCCGAAATAACTCTCTGGGAGGGGGTGGACCTGCGGAGTTGTTACGGTGGTTGGATGAAACTTGGACCGAGGATCCCCAACTGTAAATGTGAAAACGAAGAATTTAACAACTTTATATTTGTATAAAGTCAGTTAAAATAACGATTTAGCTTTTATTTCTTTTGCTGTGTTTAAATCATTCCTCGTCGTTAAAAGGATGTTACTTGACTCAGGTTCATTGAATATGTCTTGGTACAATTCCGTATCTATTGCTTATATTTACTCATAAATAACTCAGCGATATTCAGTTGATCTGAGCGAATAATATTGTATAGTTTCATTTTTGTAGCTAAGCATATAAGTGATAAAAAATAACTTGTTTTCGCATAACTCACTCTCAGCTTACATCTTCCACGGCTTGTGCAAAATAATATGTCGCTATCTTTTTATCACATTTTAGTAGCTTCATACGAGACTTTTTGCATATGCTTAAAGAGGAAATGAAAAATGGGAAAGACTAATTAATGTGACAACCCATTTTGCAATATGCACTAACACAATTTAGTCTATCTCACTTTCTTAAAGACTGAATCATTGGATAACGCAATACTAGAGCTCGGATTGGCTTAGCCATCACGGAATATTCAACAATTATTCCTCGAGCCCGAAGGGGCTCTAAGTCAATAGCCTATGAGGCCGAAGGCCGCATGAGCTTTTGGCTCAGACTGAGGCCCATGAGGGCGAGAGGAATAATTGTTTTAGTACAATTTGAACTAGTTTTTCAAAAATATCGAGAATAAAAAACTTTTAGCTAGTTAAAGCTAGACTTTGATCCTTTTTTGCTGCCAAAAAGCCCACGCTTTTCGCTACTAGTGGGCTATAACATATAGCCTAGTAGTAGCTCAACCAATCAGAACGCAGCATTGATAATAGACCACTAGTTGGATTTTACTAACAGCCATTATACCAGGCTCTCCAAGGTAACTGTAGCGTCTGCTCGAAATTGAAAACAAGCTGAAAATCGGTTATTTTTACAAATAAAGTAGGGAAGAATTCTCGATATTCTTTGGGCGTTTTTAATAAAATAATTATTCCACTCGCGCTTGTTGGATATGAGATGATTATAACCAACTCGGCGCTACGTGTCTCATTGGCTATGACCATCTCATATCCAACGCGCACTCGTGGAATAATTGTTAATTAGTTTATCTTAAAGGTTTCTAAGATTGATAAGATTAACCTAAGTGCTATTAGATGTTCCTTTACTCTCTCTTGACACACACTTCCATTAATTGGTTTGAGTTGACAATGACATTCAGTTCAGAGTAATTTAATGATAGCTTCTTCTCTGGTAAGTAGAGGTATACGTAAAGAAAAAATGGGAGGGATAATGGAAAGGGTTAGGTAAAACGAACATTTACAAATTATTGCAGCTTTGCTAGTATCATATATAATTTAAGCTATGCTTTTATTTTTTGATTAAACTGTGAACGTTCAGTAGTTTTTAGTGGTACGTTGATTGGACATTATTGTTTTCTGAATTTAAGTTAAGAGCGTTTCTACAACCTTAACATCTGTAGACTCAAACATTCTGGAGCAAGACCAAATCCCAGATATAAAACTTTCTGAAGTGAGACTGCAGAGAGGAAAACTAGGAATAATAAAGTGTGCCGTGTTAGGGTAGGAACTTTAAATAGAGCGCTTTACGTGCAAATGGAAGATATTAAATTCAGAATTTAAAATCACTCTGTCGTGTCACCCGGCCCTGAAAGTTTTGACTTATCAATTATTAAAATATAATCAAAAGGTTTTATCATTCTGACAGGCCTGGGGATGCTTCATTATATCAGCTTTACGTGTTTTAAGACTTTCAGAATAGAGTCTATTGCAGTGGTCTGGGGATTTTGTACTGACTCTGGTCTCAGGTTTTGTTTAACGTGTAGAACCTGAAATTATCTTGATAATCGCACTTTCTCCTCCCCTCGCAAGTCTTCGACATCAATTTCAGTCGCTTAGTCCTTCCACCACATACCTATATAGCTTGTATAAGGGAGTACCCCCCCCCCCCCCCGGGGCTGGTAATGGTACTCTAGTAACATTTGTCTAAATCATTACTGCCTTTCTTGCTGAATAGGTATTAAAAACGTCATATCCGCGGTTCCGTGCTGATTTCTAATAACTTGTGATATCATTTAGTTAAAGTCAACCTCTAATTAGCGGGGCATGTGTAATGTTCTAGCACCTTCTAATACTTACGGAACCATTCGCCTTTTAAAATTATCGGGCTTGGAAAGTTACCAAAGAAATTGTCATTTACTATTAAAAGCAACAAAGTTTTACGTGATAAGGATCTGTTCAAAACATATAACTGCCTCAAAGAATCGTGCAACTTCTCAGCTTCCAGTCGATTAATTTTGGTGTATTTGCTTAAAAGGGGCGTAGTGGTGATTGATCACGCCTACTCCGTTAGAGACTTTAACGACAAGTAATCAAAGACACAAGCAGATATGTTTTCAATTATGAAAAATAAGAGTTCAGTCTTTAAGAACAGCTTTAGGCATACGCTGAAGTGGTGACGGTTATTTTTGCCATCGGATGAAGGAAGAAAAGAAATTGCCACTTAAAAAAATTGGGGTCATTTGATTGATACTTTCGTCCGTATGACTTGTTGATTTGCAAAAAAAAATTAAAATTGTTGGTATCTTTCTTTCAATAACTCAATTATGCAATTGCAAACTATCTCTTGGTGCTTCAAGAGCCATTGTCCGTTTAAAAAAGAAGTGGTGTGACTTTTTGAATCATTAATTTTTTAAGCGTGCAGGTATTGACTACTAAACTTCCGTTTTTGATGCTACTTTCCCCTTAACCCATCATCACGAGTCATTTTGGAACCAGATCACCCTGCATGTTTGATGTTTGACCCTGACCCTTGTGAGTGCAAATGTGCAAAAATAGGGGTAACTTTTGCTCCCTTCCTTCCTAATATATACGGCTTCGTTTTACAAGCACGACTTTATTGCTCCCCCGGAGAGATGCTGAGAGATAAGAAAATTGCGCTCACGTAACTTAGAAGTCTTGCTGTCTATATCCTGCTTGGCGGCAGACGTTTGAAAGAGGAATGGATTCCGGGCGCTCGAGACTGGTGCAAAAGGCGCGCGAGGGGGTGGGAAAGGAACCTCTTACCTTCTCCCTCGCGCGCAGTCTCGCGCCCAAATTCCCTTCCCCTTCCGATTCGAATGCCTGCCACGCAGGCCATGTTTACTATAATTAGGAAACTTGCTTGTTGTCATATTCAAAGCCATATCGTGAAAGTGCCCCTAAGAATGTATTGCGCGGTACGCTACGATCGACTGATCAAAGCCTTGGCGGTTTTGGTCGGGCGCGCAAACAAGCCAAGATGGGGGCCGTAAAAAAGCGAGGAGATTGGGGCGAGAGCAACAAGAAACCGTTACGCAGGCTGGACTTAAGTTCACACTTTGGTAAGTGACTCTCCATTTTAGATATTATCGCGGCGCAGCTTTACTCTGTTATAGAAATCACGCCGAAATGACAGTTCGGAACATGTGTAAATAGAAGCCCTATCAATCCAGTATGGTTTACGTCCCAGCGCATAGCTATCCGGCATAGTGTGAACATCGCCTTAAACTCCAGGGGGGGGGGGGGGGGGGGGGGACTCCCATATGAAACAGACGGGGATGCTCGTCGTCTCGCTTAGGGGTGTAAATTTTGGATTTTGGTCTCGCTTAGGGTGTTCCGGGCAAAGCGCCAATATTTTAAGCCGCCAAGGTCTCGTTTAGGGTTCCGCGAAGAACTTGAGATTTATGACAATGCTTTTAAAAACTACTTTTAGATAAAAGCATTCGATGATTATGTCTTTATATTATTAAAACTCATTGCATGTCGTATTTGTGTGTTTTTAAGCGGTCTCTTTTAGGGGTCAAAATTTGATTAAGCCACGCCCAGATTAGTCTCCTTTAGGGGTCACAAAAAGCTTGAGCCGCGCCCCGATAGTCTCCTTTAGGGGTAAATTCAAAATTTCCGACGAGCACCCCCGTTTGTTTCATATGAGAGTCCCCCCCGGGCTTAAACTTCTTGTTACGCTATAAAATCTTCGATTTTAACAGATGACTTTGACTTTTCTCCTCCAGCAAACCCGGCCAAGATGAGTTTGTTTACGTTGAAATCCGGGAAACTGATCAATTGGTTGAAGATTTTTGTCTAGACTGGAGAAACCGGGAGTTGCCACAGCCGATTACTGAAAAATATCAAAAATTAATGAAATCAGTTTGGTCAAAACATAATTGGGGCCCGACCCCCTCCCCTGGATCCGCCACTGTTAGAGATGTGTGCCGTAGGACCACAGATCTTCGGCCAAGGTACCATTATTACTGTTAAGTTTTACAATTTAATTGTTTTTTAACAAAGAATATTGCTTTAACGAATTTCAAAATAGCATCGTTCAAACGACCACCTTGTTAATTTAAGCGGATTTTAGTGCTCAGCAATGTTCGTATTAATTCGGGGGCTTACGAGGAGTAACGGAACTTCTCCAGTCGAAATAATTGAAAAAAAAAAAACTTTTATGGCGGAATAATGGAATAATGCATTCTTTTGGGAGGGGGGGGGGGGTGGTGTGCAGTATTGAACATTTTCAAGATGGAGCAATAAATGTAAACACCCCATTATTCCTCTTAAACCTCCGATATTGATAGACTTCTACTATAAATGGGGTTTGTCTAGACGTTGATCGCGATCCTCGGAAGTCTCTAATTATCTGGACCAGTAGCCTTTTCCAGGCGTTCGGATAGTGGAGTGCGGCGCGAAGGAAGAGAGCGAGAAAAAAATAAGGGGGAAAAGAGGGGGAGGGGAGAGAGGAGGGAATGCGTTCCCTCTCTCTCACCCCTACCCCACCCCCACGTTTTTTTTCTGCCCACATCTCTTTGCTCTGTCCCCACAATCTGAACGCCTGGAACTGGCTACTGCAGAGCCATTCTCTGTTTCCAGAAACTACAGTTGCACAGTTAATTATCATTACAAGTGATTTCAAAAGATATTACAGTGGAACTTCTATTCAGGCAACTCCCTCGGGACCGAGGAAAGTGTCCCCTGAATAGAGATGGTTGTGCGGAGGTTTGTCAATAATTAACAAGATTAATATATAAATATTTTTATTCTCTCCCAGGATCTGCGGCAGTCATTATTACATGTACATGTAAGTACTATATTACGTATAAACAATCATGATAAGCAATAATGCAATATTGCAGGTGTGTTCAATTTCCACAAGTAAAGTACATTGATTTAAGTAAGATAACTGTAGTTATAGGGGATGTACAAAGGACAGCGTTGTTGTGTTTAAATACTACAACAAACGAAAGAAAAGCGCCAAACATCTTCTTCCTGTTTTATGGCCTTTTTATGGCCTGTTTTTTGGCCTTTGACAACAAACCTTATCACTGGCTGTCAATTTTGGGTACCTCGCTAACCTATTGCAAAAAGCGCAGTATTTCTTCTCAGCATGTTCCAAAAAAGTGGTTTTTCAGTGGATTGTCTGTTTTTGAATGTTTTTATTTTGAGGCCAGATCAGTTTTGCTGCTGGTATGTCCAACTTCTTTTGACTTGGAGAATGTACTCTTTAAGCACTTCCAATATGATGACAAAAGCCCGCTCTACCAGTAAGTTCATCTTGTATGGTTATGAATGCTTTCTTGAAATTCTGTTGCTTAAAACTTTTCACCTCCCTTTTCTGTGAAGCTATTTCCTAAGTGTGGACAGCTCATGTGGTCGAAAGCTTTGACTCTGCAATATCACTCAGAGCCTTTTGAATCAACTCCAGTAGCTTTTCTGATGATAAAAACAGGAGAATCAATCAAAAACATATCCTTACAGCATGAACCCACCAAAATCAAGGAACACATGAGTAACAGACAGACATCCAATGGCGACAAAAAGA
This sequence comes from Porites lutea, assembly GCF_958299795.1. NCBI lineage: Eukaryota > Metazoa > Cnidaria > Anthozoa > Scleractinia > Poritidae > Porites > Porites lutea. The sequence goes on from NC_133211.1 coordinate 7,987,951, forward strand.
AAGGTAATCTTGTCCTTTATTGTGACTTTAGTTCAGCATTATTTTCTTACACGCACACCTCTCTTTTTCATTTGAATGATCACACCACATTATTACATCCAAAGACTTAAAAACTAGAACCACATACTACAGAAGTATTGCTTAAGTGGTTTCAATTGAATTGTCACAGCACAAAATTTCATTCGCAGACTCAAAACTTGGAGAAACATATTAAATAAATAGTACCAAGTGTACAAACTACATGTACTGAAGAGGATCAATTTGAATGGCTACACTATAGGAATTCATTAAAAGACTTCAAAACTTAGAAGAAGATATCAAATAAATAGTATCAAGTGAACAAACTACTGAAGAGGATTAATTTTGAATGGTTACACCATAGGATTTTATACATGAATCACATCATCACAACTTCCTTTGGTTAAAATCTAGAGAAGCCTGAAAAAAGCTGACATTTTGCAATTTGCCCACACCGGTTTCCCTGCAAAATGACGTCTGAGAAACAAATGCAAAAATCCAATACTGATGACATGTAACTTCAAACATCTGCGTAGAGCTTCTGATTGGTTGAAGCAAAATTCCCACATGGCACAACCAATCAGATGCACTACCCAGATCTGGGTAGTGGTGCATCATCAGTATGGAATATTTGGGCTTGTTTCTCAGATGTCATTTCGCAGGGAAACCAGTGCTGGTGTCGCAAAATGTCAGCTTTTTCTCAGGCTAAAGCCAGAAGGGATATGACACAACCTTTGCTTTATAAAGTACAAGGAGATAGATCTCCACGAGACCACAAATATTCTTATCATTGAAGTTCATTTACCTCCTCTCATTACAGCTTCCTCTAGTTTTCTACCAGCAGCAGAACTTTCACTTTCCAACTTGTGTAAGCTTGCTGCCTGTGTGGCCAATGAACAAAAAACCATTTTAAAAAATTGCTGAAAGTTGTGATATAATAATTCACTAATAATTCTTGGCCGGGTAACCTAAAAATGTTTAAATCTGATCACGAGATGCATTGAATAGTTTAATATCATGTTATAACAGAGATGTGTACAGTTCAACTCATAAAAGCTAAGGTAGAAGGATTAACACAATTAGTTAGTGTGTGGCCTTCTGTGTGGGAGGGCCCAAGTTAGTTTCCAAGGTGTCTTTAGTCTTCTGTCCTTTTGGTGTAGTTTTAAGTAGCTTTAAATACCTGGGGCATGGGGGGGGGGGGGGGGGGTGGGTAAACTGAGGGCACCGTCAGCCGCAGGTTTGTTAGTCAACTGACTATTTCCAGCTATCAACATAAAATAAGGACTCTTTACCTTTTTCCACCTATCTATGATGCCGAATACAGTAGATTACATTAACAGCATATTTTGTTCCTCAATACAAATTATAATTATTATAATAATTAATTATAATAATTAATTAATAATGTTGTCAAATTTGTTATCTCGAATGGAACATATCTAATAACCCGCTGTCCTTTACATAACATACAAAACAGACATTGCTGATACCTGAAGAGCTGGCGAGCATTCCTCACTTGGCAGAGATTCAATCAAGAAATCAATATCCTTAGCAGTTCTTGCAATAAGAGTGGCAAACAAAGCAGCATGCCCTAAGTACAAAATTATACAGTTCCATTATAATTCACAGATAATTTATGTCACCTCTCTCTCTCTCTCTCTGTTTCACCAAAACCTAGCAGTTCTTTTCTCAGAAAACTTCTTTGGCACCAGGAGCATTAAACTAGTGCATTTATTAAACTATACAAATAACTCAGTGGCAAGCTTTTATAAATTCAAGAAATGTTCAAAGAAGTAAATTTTGCAAACCTTCTTGAGTAACATCTCCACCATCTCCACCTGATGCTATAAAAAAAGAAGAAAAAAACCAAGTTACTTGAAAAACTTAATATGTACCTATTTCCTTGATAATAGCTGCGGGTGATTATTTCTTTTTTTGCATCAAAAGGGGGTGATTATTCAAAGGAAGGCGATAATTCAAGGGAGGCAATTATATTATTTTAAACATTTCCATCAAAGGGGGACGATTATTCAAGATGGGCGATTAATAGAGGGACGGCTATTATTTGAGGAAAAACGGTACTTCATTTGGTAAAATCCTTTTACACTATATTACTGTACATATATCTGTTCTAAACTCACATTGGTCAAAGCCAGTAAACTTTCTTCCAGGCTGGGCTGTTTGTTGCAATATGCCAACACTGTTACAAAACTGATCTGCAAGCTACAATACAAGAGGAACTTGTTTAAGGCACTCAATTCAAAGTAAAATCAAAGGCTTAATGAAAAAACACACACAGGGGAACAGGAAAACAAGGGGAGCAAGAGGAACAGGAGAAAAGGGGGAACAAGAACAGGGGAACAAGAGGAACAGGGGAAACATGGGAACAATGGGAGAGATACTGTGGGATGAAGCTTTTATGGTTAGAAATACCGTATTTATTTGAATAAGCGCCCAACCTCGAATTAGCGCCCACCTCGAATAAGCGCCCATCCTAAAGGCAGAAAAAGATAATAAGCGCCCAGCCTCGAATAAGCGCCCACCCCCTCCTCCCCCCAATCAAACTCAAATAAGCAATCACCCCCACCCCACCCAATTAAGTCGATAAGTTCCAATAAGAGACTTCCTTGAGGACGGAGTTTTCTTCAGAGTATTTTACAGAAACCTTGCTTTGTTACTTCTTCGCGTTTTGTTAGTAGCATTTATTATTTTGTTGCAAAATAAACATACTTCACTTGCTGAAAATGGTGAAAATTTAATAAGCGCCCAGCCTCGAATAAGCGCCCACTCTCAAGGTCCAAAAATTTAATAAGTGCCCAGGGCGGTTAATCGAATAAATACGGTACGTTAAAAAATGGTCAATCTTGATGTTTGGCCGTTATCTATAGAAAACGAAGCGCTTTTGTCATGCAATTTCACCTTACAGTAGTTTCAATCTTAAAAATGAGTGTGATGGACCATGGAGATAGCTCAAGCCGATTGCAGTTGGAAAGAAGGATTTGATTAGTATGTATCTAGGCACTCTCGTTCGCGGTTTTGTAGTCATTTTGGTCTCCTTTACAAATGAGCAAATAGTTTTTTACGGCTAGATAGATTTCTTCAAAACACTTAAGATTCTTGATCTTAACCGTCCTTTTATATAACCTTGTAGTTTCGAGATTATTGATATATTGTAAGGCAATACAATAAGGGGTACAATTCGCTAGTTTTTTTTATTGGAAGTTTCGTGTTTACAAGTGACACAGGCACACAGCAGGCTACTTGATAGATTAGCGCTGATCTATTAATCCTGAAATATCAAGTCGCATTTTACCCTACGATCTGAACATTTTTCTTCCTTACTTAAAGAGAATTTCATTGAACGCACTATGAAATCGCTTCAGGTTATGTGCGTTAAAAAAAGAACAATAATTCACCTGATTTAGAGCATCTTGTAACTGAGTGATTCTGTCCGCCATGTTTGTTTCTCGCTTGGTGACCAAGCAGCCCTGAAGTCACTCTGGTCCGCCCCTGAGTGGAGTATATAAGCAGACACGTGCCGACTTTCTTTCTCTGCTCGTTTGTCCAAAGAAGACGAACTTGTGAAAATATCTGATATAAATCTTTCAGCGTGCACATCGTTTCGTGTCGATTTGACTTAAAAAGTGAGTATTAAAATTTCTACAGTGTTGTCAGAAAATAATTTACCATAAATTAGTGGTGAAGTGTGAAGGAGAGCTACTGCAAACGTAGTTTGTCGTGAACGCATGCCTTAACGTGGGCCGCCATTTTGTAACTTAAAAATTTTAAGACTTTTTAGGCCAGTAATAGGCTGAGATGGGAGGGAAGATATTGAAATTATATTTTTCTTTCCATCGGAAAAATGATCAGGGTGTGAGCGTAAAGGAAAAATCGTCAATGATACCCCAGTGAACACATTTTGTTTTACTAATAGTTGAGCCTGTAAAATTATTGAATATAAGCTGCAGAATAAACGGTCACTCCATCTATATTTCACTCAAATAAGAACAGGTCCATCGCACTTTGAGTTGTTCTTCAAAGCGTTCCAACACTCGTAAATGAGGTGGCTGGGTGTTCTGCTTTTTTGTCCTTAGAGCTACAATCCTTTAGGCCAGTGTCAGGGATTGAGAACTCTTGCTGGTTCTAACAGAGGAAGTCAACAACTTTTGGCAATCTGTGCAACCTCAGAAATTCAAAACAATAACCTTTACAACTGGTTAAAAAAATGGCAGCTATTGTGCTCGCACATTCAGTGTACCTGAAACTGGCCAGAGCTCTCGTGGTGCTGGCCTAAAGGATCACAGCTCTGCGGACGACAATGGGTATTATGTAGTCGCTCCAAAGATGGTTATCTTGTTAAACCCACATGCAAGTCCTAGGATTTCATGGCAATGATAGTTTCTGGTACCCGTGTCATTACCGTGGTCTTAAAATAACTGAACAGAAAAATAGTTTGCCAGTGTCATTTTCACCCTTAGGGATCAATTTTCTAAAATTCACCATTTTTCCACTCAGATTTTAGTTATGAATTGGCCTATATATATTTACGAAACTAAAACATTGATTAGCATCTTGCATCTTTCGATTGTTTGTCATCTCGAATTGTTTCCAAAGTGCATTGAACGTTTTATGGCTTCCAGGACCTAGAAGAAAAGTATATGACTTCCAAAAATTGAAAACATTTAAGAGGTGGGTTCCCATGAATTTTGACGGAACCAAAAAATTGTTATGGATGGTTTCCTATTGTCTCTAGGCACGGAAATGAAAAATAACATTGTTTTCCATGGGAATTGAAATCCTGGGGCTTACAAATGACTAGCTCAAGCTGTCACACATGCTTGAGTTTCAAGGTCAATAAGAATAATTATCTGTTGTAATATGTATAGATATTTGTGTAAATCAGTTATAAACCATTGGATTTAAAAATGTGGTGCCTTATACAAGTACCCCGGGTGCCAGAGCCTTTTCATGCATGGTTTCCAGTTTCAGTTAAGTCTTAAACAGTGACCCGCACAAAAAGCCTCAGGACAAGAGCGCCATCCCTTTGATAGCGTCGAGCCAATGATAACCCCACTTATACCAAATCATCCAGAATCTGGATGTTTTGTTGATTGGTTCCTTGGAGATGTCGAATGTTTCAAAGGCAATGATTTTATTTCAGTCGAAGTAGGCACATGATCAGGACGTGGTTAGTTTGAAGGTGAAAAAGATCAAATCCAAACAATCCAAGCACACTTCGCGTACGTTGACAGATTAGAGACATGGTCATGGTCCATCTATCATGGTAAATCAAGGCCCTATGCACCAGAGGTTTTTTCTAGCATTTTTGCCGCTTTTATCTTTGACCTTTGTGCCAAGACGCTTTTTGCACGCGAGAAAGAAGCTCCGGTATACAAGTGTCACTCATGGGTGTATTAATTGATCTCATCATCCTGATGAAAATCAAGCCTATGTGCTAAGAGTTTTTAGTGGTTAATCCTAACGTAAATTTAAAAAGGTGCCTTGCAGGGGTTCTCGTTTCTGTTATCTTTGTAGTATCTTTAAGGGATGGTGGTATAAAAAAGGGTAGAGTCATAATAGAAATTTGTGAGAGTCAAGGAAATGTGGGCTACTAGTCATGATTATAGATTGGGCTGTGAAAAGTGTCACTAAGTTTAGCTCTGTTATGTGATAAAGGAATAATAAAGAATATTTCGCAGATGCGTTACGTGGCCGCTTACCTTCTAGCCACCCTTGGTGGGAACAAAGATCCATCTGCCTCAGACATCAAGGCAATCCTTGAAAGTGTGGGTATTGATGTTGACTCCGAAAGTCTTGATGTGGTTATCAAGGAACTGAGTGGCAAAGATATCTCTGAGGTAAGGTGTTTTATTGTTTTATAGTAAATAAAAACAATTTTTTTCTTGTTGCATCTGCAGGGTTGACAGAAAGTTTTGAAGTAGACAGCTGAGTTGTTTTTTGTAAGCCGCTAGTCCAGGGATATTTACAGCTGATTTCAGTGTTGTGTATACACCTATTTCAATTAAGGTTGCTCCCGTGAACCATGTTTCATAGCCTGCAGTGCTCTATGGTAAACCCTATCGCAGCGGGAAGTTTAGACAGTTTAGTCTTGATCACGTTCATTGAAATAATGGAGACCATTTGTGAAAAGGCGTTCAAATAGCTGCTAAAATTCTGAAGCATGAGCGAGCTGAAAAAATTCATTTTTAAAATCTCATAGTAAAAAATTAAAGCCTCTTCTTTAACAACATTAATATGAAGAGGGTTTTACCGCCTGATTCAGATGCGTCTTTGCATGGGCCAGAATGCTGGTTATTTCAATAAAGCAAATCAACGCTATTCTTTTTTGTTTTATTCAGATTTAAAAAAAAAAAGGCCTCAAAAGTAGATAAACACGTAATGTTAAGTTATTTATTGTTGTTCAACAAACGCCTTGAAGTTGCTTTTTTTAATTTCCATCCAAAATTCCCACGTGCAAGGTGCCAAGCAAATTCGTTGAAAATTTGCAGCATTTGCATATTACCACAGAGAAAAACCTAACCTCAAATCACTGTCTTAAATTAAAAAGCCAAGGATTCAGTCTTTTGAAATACATTGTCTTAACGTTCTGCTGACATAGCATAGAAGCGTCAGCAACGTTTGCTTTCTAGGTTTCTAGGCTCGTTGCGGGCACATAAATTACTAGACTTGCTACAATAATGCACCGCGGGCTGTGAAACACGGATCATACATCATTCTTCTCTGAAGCAACCTTAATTGAAAAAGGTGTACACCCTGATTTTTAGACATGATTCGACGGTCATGATTCGACCGAGAGGTTACCAAGCAGTACAGTATTTTACCTTGATTATCCTACAGGAATTAAAGCACAGAATCTGAAAGTTACTTTAATGATAGCTCAAATGTTTCTATATTAATTCAGAAAAAGTGGACCATGATCCATAATTTGTTCCCCTTTTTAGACAACAGCCTCTCATACAAGTCACGCAATCTAATCTCAATACATGTTATCGGGCGTGTGCATGTCTCGATCAATAAGTTTTTCGGCTCTTTTCTCAACTTTTTTTGGACTTCTTCCTTGATCTTTAAAGAAATATCATATTTTACCCTTTTTCAATAACAACAAATGTTGCTTTCTTTTATGTCTGGTTTTCTTTATTTGCACTCACTAGGGTCATAGGTGGAGGACCGAACATTGTGATATTTTTCAATGGTCGACAAAACAACTTTCAAACTCTCAAGCAAATTCTTTCACAACGGCAGACTGATCAATTTATCTGTTGATTTCTTCTGCAAAACGTCAGGTTTTGGTGTTATTTTTTAACCATGCAGAAGCTAAGTAAGGACGGAAAGGTACCAACTTGAAGAAATACAAATTTTCTCCCTGTTAACAAAATTTGCATCACTGTTACATGTGAATTGCGGGCGGTATTCACTAACGGCAAAATACCGAAACCTTGTCATATGGAAGAACTGACTAAACGATAAACCATTGGACTATTTCGCTTTTTGCCATATTGATAATATTTCGTCCATTATGAAATCGCCTACAGAAATACATTCGAACTCGGCAATCGAATGCCAGGTATCACATGTTATCATAATTTCTGCATCATGTCGCCGCTTTCCAGGCAACACAGCTTTCCTCTTCAGGTAAAACGCATTTGTCGGGATTCTAGCTTCGTTACACTTTACGTCCTTATGTGCTAAGCTTTCCTTGCCAGCCAGATTTTTCCCTCACTGTTTCGGATCGCACGGCAGAACTCTCAATTATTTTTTCAACCGTTTACGTACTGCGAAGTGATAGGTCACTTGATTAGTGTCGAATCATGACAGGTTGAATCATGACCGGCGAATCATGTCTGAAAATCCGGGTGTATACATAGCAATGAAATCAGCTGTAAGAAACTCCGTTTGTAAAGAAATGCCAAGCAGAGTAGCCGGCCAATACTAACCAAAAAGGCGGCTACTTTTGACAACCCTGCATCTGTGCTTATTGTAAAGAGAGAGTTAATGTTTGCTTGATATGAATACCAAGCAAATGAAACAACTTACAAATGACTTCACAGTCACATTTTTGGTTCTTCTCTGAAGTCCTATTCTCATTTATTTTTTGTTTTGGCCTATTAAAATGTAAAAATTATGCTTTAATCAGTTCTTTCAAAACAAGCTGGCGACCGCTGGTGTTCCACCCGCTACTTGATTGTACAGATTCACCTAGCTTCATGGGCCTTGCTGCTCCTTGATTGTAACAGCGGCTTTCCAGAGTCAGCCGCCTACTTCAAAATATTTTGATTCCCCTGTGTAATATTAAAACCTTTTTGGTTGTTAGTTTGTAGTTTGTGAAAACAACCCAAATGAGCACTCTGAGATCCACAATTCATTAGTTTACTGCTCTTGACTATTGTTGTTGTTGTTGTTTTTTTAGGTCATTGCTGAGGGTAAGACCAAGCTAGCATCTGTTCCCACTGGTGGTGCTGCCATGGCCGGTGCAGCAGCTGGAGGTGGTGGCGCCCCTGCTGCCGCTGCCGATACGAAGGAAGAAGAGAAGAAAGAGGAAAAGAAGGAGGAAGAGGAGGAGGAGTCAGATGATGACATGGGATTTGGCTTGTTTGACTAAAAAGCTGAAAATAAAACTGTTGTATACTCAAATCTTGTTGATTGCTAATAACCATGTCCATTCAGTAAGTGGTCACACCATGTGTGATAGCCCCCTCCTTCACCCCCAACCGTAAGCCTCCTCATTTATAAGCCCTCTAAAACACCTTACAAATTTGTATTATCCCACGGGCACATGTCTCTAAAGTCCCGATAACTTTTAGGGACCGAAATCAAATATCCAAGTTGAAATAAAAAGAATAAGAGTGCAGGTCCTGGCTAGCAAACTACCCCATTTTGTTTCATTGACTGATAGTTTTATCATGTTAAGTGCAACTATTGAAACTTTCAGCTTGCATGTAAACAACAACAGCTCTACAGGCCCGTTAATTATCGGGAGTTTTGAGAAACGGGCCCCAGCGCCTATAAACGAAGTTTACGGTAGTTCCTAATTAATTTGTGGCATAACAAGAGTGAAATAAATGGTTAATTTTGCCCTCGCTTAGCCTAGGTAGCCTGTGTACAGATGCCCCTTCCCCTCAAATAATCTCTCCCCAATTTTTTCTGAGTGGAGGGGGCATCTGTACACAAGCTACCCTTAGCCCTTTTGTCTCGGGCGCGTGACCATAAATAAGCAATAATAGTAACGTATAACTGAGCTTTTATGTGAGTTGAAAGACTGCAGTACGCCCTTGTTCTTTTAGGAAGTTGTGCTGTTCTTTCTCGCTCCGCTGTGAGCATATTCCTTGGTTATGCTCGGGTTTTAAAAATGTGTATTTTTAACTTGTGTAGATTACACCACAAATGAAATATGATTGTCCCTTGACCATCTGAAGACTTGATGAACATACCCTTCATAGTGCTTTGGTGTTTTGGTGAACCTCTGACTTCATTGGTTTGAGTGAGCTTTTTCTTGGTCAATTTCCAAGAATGTTTTGGTTTCCATAGCGCAGTATTGAACAGAAGAAGGGGGAATCAGATGATGATGTGGGACTGTTTGACTAAAGAGCTGAAAATATAACTGGTGTATACTCAAAATCTGTGCGCTGACATTTTTTTGATTAATAACTATATCAAAAACAGTTGACCTCCAGGTATCGGACATATCTTCATGTTACTAACACGAATTACCACACGCCTAGCCAATCTATTTCTATAAAATTTCAGCCGGGGGTGGGGGGAGGCGGAATTACAACCAAACCTCTCTTTAAGGACACCTGCATATTGACATCTCTCATTATCACGACTGATGTCACACGTGTGAAATAGTTGTAATCAAGGTAACCCGTGGTGATTCAGTAGATTGATGATTGATTATCAAGATTGAAGGATCTGGGATCTGCACATTGATAGATGTCACAGACTCGGGGTGGATCTGTAGAACGACTGATTCTGCCGATCCTCCTGGGAAATGCTGGGATCGGTGGATCCGTAGGTCGATCTACAGATCTACTGATCTGAGGAGAGTTTCCTCCTCTCTCCCTCTTCCTTCCTTCTCCCTTTTAGTTCTTTTTTCGCTCCGCTCTCCTTTTCGGGTTATTTCGGGATGATTCGATCACAGTGGGATGCCTGTTCAAGTGTCCCACAATCCACTCTGGCTTTGCCTCAGTTTTTGCTGAAAGACTAGAAACCAGTATTTATGAATGTGGACGCATTGTGGACGCATATGGACTTTACATATGGACGATGTTGCATTGTCCATTTCTTCATCTTTTAAAGAGACATTGAACAGATTTTGTGCATCGTGAGGTAAGCAGCCTTTGTCATTTATCCCAGTGGCATTAAGGTCAAATTTGACTGTTAGCAAACCAAGTTGAATACGGTAGGACCAGGATCGGAACTCCAAGGCACCTGGTAACGTGTTTTTCATTGTTTTCCCCAACGTCCTTGAAGAGAATATTCTGAGTGTCACTGCTGGTGTACTTTTTTGTCCCTGCTTTTAACACACAAAGTTAATTTCTCTTGATTATGTCTCGGTGGCTTTTGTTTTGTGTGCTGATTTGATATTAAAAATATCAAATATGCAACCATGTTGATGCTGGCGTACGCCCCTTCCCCACCCCCCCCCCCCCCCAAAAAAAAACAAAAACAAAAAAACCCCGCCATTTTTAAGTTGGCTGTTAGGTTGTGGTCGTTACCATTTATTACATACGTATTTACATCTGAAAATCTCAAATGAGTCTTGCTTCTGGCACAGGCAACCCAGGCTGGTCACACACGCCACCTGAATTAGTCTGCGGCATGAGACTTTGAAATCAGTAAAAGCCGAATTTTGAGCAATCTAGACCTGTTACTGAAAATCCAACACAGGGGAACTTACAGTGCGGTATGGTTAAAATATTATGTATGTTTTAATTAAAAAATTATATAATAATATTTATTAATATATTTGAAAACTTTATATTTTCAATGGCTGTGATAAATTGTTCAAGAAGAAAGTTATGACTTAAATTAATCTTAAGTAAAGTACAGTGTCAGAATGCTTCTTAATAGTCCATTTTACAGTGTCTTTAAATTCAATCCTGAAAACTAACCTGATTCTTAGTAAAACACTCAGAATTGCAGGCACACAGGCCGAATACAAGCACAATGACCCCATCTTTTTATTGCAGTTTTTGAATGTCTGTCCTTTTTAGTGCTAAAAAGGAATTTACCGCTCTCCTGAATTGATATATCGTAACTGCGTGTTAATATGTGGTGCCTGTAAATACTTTTTTACAGGGGAAACTTGACACCTCTACATGGCTTCCAATCATTGTAAGCTCTTTAAACATCTAGTCTCTTTAAACATCTGCTAAGGTTTTCACAGCAGACATTCAATGCTGCTTATTGTTCATGAACTGCTATCCTGTGCGCAGATGATGTTTTCTTTATTTTTTACAATGTACATCACTTGGCAAGCACAGAGTGTGAGAATGAGCATGAACAATGAGGGAAAAAAGAAAGAATATTTTCTTTTTCCCCTGCCCCCACCCTCCTTCCATTAATGGCCAAGAAATCCTCCTTGCTTTTATATTTTTATGCACATTCAATGGTCTCTTAAGAGGAAATAGGGGGTCTATGAACAGGCTAACTTGTGCAGGGGTACAAGATCTTTGAAATCATATCTCTGTATCATACTTTTGTGTACTTTGTAAGGGCCATTGTAAAAAAGTCTAAGGTCGTATTGGTATGAACGTCAATCAATTGATCAATAGTTAATGCTTACATGTTTGAGTACAGACTGTATTTCATTTATCTCATTGGTTAAATGCTGTTGACATGAATATGAAATTTAGTGACAAACCCCATTATTTAATGATTTTATTTAATGTTAATAAGAAATTGGATAATCTAATATTAAAGGCTAGATCTACCACAATGCCTTTCCTTTCACTTTTTCACTGAGGTTTTTCATGCCACTTTTTATTTTTCTTGAACTCCAGAGATAAAGTGTGGTCTATTGAAAGAGAACATACAATGTCCAAGACCAATGCATCAGCAAGAGTGAGCAATCCAACTTTATCAAAGTATGTGAAATGTAAAAAGAAAGAATACAAGTGCAAGTATTGTCAAAAGTGCTTTAGGCAACCATCACATTGCAAGCGGCATGAACTTACCCACACAGGAGAGAAACCTTATCAGTGTACGCACTGCAACAAATGCTTTGGGCAGTCATCACATTGCAAGCGGCATGAACTTACACATACAGGGGTAAAACCTTATCAGTGCAAGCATTGTGATAAGTGTTTTTCACTGCCATCACATTGCAAGCGGCATGAACTTACTCACTCAGGGCTGAAGCTCTATCAGTGCCAGTATTGTGAAAAGGGCTTCATTGATTCAACACATTGAAAGGAGCATGAATGTATCCACACAGGAGTGAAACCTTATCAGTGCAAGCATTGTGATAAGTGCTTTACAGTGTCATTGGATTGCAAGCAACATGAACATACCCACACGGGAGTAAAACCTTATCAGTGCAAGTTTTGTGATAAGTGCTTCAGCTGGTCAGCAAATTGCAAGCGACATGAACAAACCCACACAAAAGTCAAACCTTATCAGTGCAAGTATTGTGAAAGGTGCTTTAGCCAGTCATCAGATTGCAAGCGACATGAATTTACCCATACGGGAGTGAAACCTTATCAGTGCAAGTATTGTAATAAGTGCTTCAGCTGGCCATCAAATTGCAATGAGCATGAACGTATACACACAGGGGTGAGACCTTTTCCGTGCAAGTATTGTAATAAATGCTTAATATCGTCGTCTGATTGCAAGCAACATGAACTTACCCACACAAGAGAGAAACCTTATCAGTGCAAGTACATGTATTGTGATAAATGCTTTTCATCATCATCGGATTGCAATCGACACGAACTTGTCCACAGAGGAGTGAAACCCTATCAGTGCAAGAATTGTGATAAGTGCTTTAGCCGGTCTTCAGATTGCAAGCGACATGAACTTACCCATACAGGAGTGAAGCCCTATCAATGCAAGTATTGTGATAAGTGTTTCAGTTGGCCATCAAATTGCACAGAGCATGAACGTACCCACACAGGAGAGAAACCCTATCAGTGTAAGCACTGTGAAAAGTGCTTTATATCATCATCAGCTTGCAAGCGACATGAACTTACACACACAAGAATGAAAACTTATCACTGCAAGTACTTAGTGTATTCTGTTAAGTGCTACAGCTAGTCATAAAATTTCTATCCTGTGCGCAAATGTTTCCTATTTCCTTTGTGGCTTGAGGAAAAGGAAGCTTTCAAGTTTGAAGCAAAGGAAGTAAGAGACATCTGCATGAAGGTATCAAACTGTTGATGACATGAACTTATCAACACAGGAATGAGACTTTATCAGTGCATGAATTATGAAAAGCACTTTAAATAGTAAGTCATCAGATTGCAAGCAGAATGAACTTACACACAGGTGTGAAACCTGATGAGTAAACGTTGTTAAGTGCCTTACGTATAGGGTTGTCATTGTGGAAGTTACAGGAGGAAATCAACTTATATGAAAAGTTAAAAGTTGGCATAAAAATCACATGATCAGGTCCTTCAAAAGGTACTCCTGTAAATTTCATATAGGTGTGTTCCACCCTGGGTTTTAAACTCTGACTCTTTTTAACCCTGTAAGCCCTAAGAGTGATTAGCTTAAATTTTCTCCTTGTATCAATGCTTTGTAAAGTAAGGTGGTCATGAGAATTACGGACGTGATCACACAAGATGAATTTGCTTGATATTTTATCAACTTCTCCCCACTACCTCTGTAGGAAATGAGAAGGGGCAACAAATGAGATTTCAAATTTTCTTAGGGTTTAAAAGGTTAAGATGAGTCAAAACGAAAATTGATACCAAACCAAACCTGAAAAATGACATCCTATGGAAGGGAAAAACAAGAACAAAGAATTTAAAGGCAACACGTAAACCTCCATTGAGGTGTTTAGATAAAGTTTTTTGGAGACCTTTTCATTTTTCAATCGCCTTGAAAGTAATTTTGTCTTTGTCAGATCACTATTAAAATTTTTACCACTGACAGACTTTAGATTGAAGTTTGTCAAAATGTAGTTTTAAGTTAAATTGATATCACTATGACAACAATGAAAGTTTCAGACATTATTTTATACATCATATAGATTATTTGATGAGGTTTAAAAAGAATCCTGTTGAGCCTTTCCAGAGATATACAAAAAGGCACAAACACTACTTAAGATTCATTTGAGTTATTTAGACCTTTTTGATTAATAAATTTGTCATGATTAATGATTATATAATATTTGAAATTTATTTACTTTTTATTTGAATACAGACATACGGAGTTTTTTTACTTCTCACCGAGCTTAGTTTCTAAACTCTGCACTATAAATTCCTGGTGTTTTCAGTAGCAGGTCTGGAAGTGCAAAATTCGGCTTTTATTGATTTCAAAGTTTTTTGTTTTTTGTTGTCATGGTGATATCAAATTTACTTAAAAGTGCATTTTGACAAACTTCAATTCATATGCAGTCAGTAGTGAAAATTTTACAGCGATTGGACAAGGATAAAATAACTTGTAAGGGATTTAACAATATCGGTATGGCCTCTGAAAAACTGTATCAAAACACCTTAAATCACTCTCTTAATAATATTCTAAGGGATTCAGTTTTGGCAGATGATTTTTTTTTTGTGTAACTGGGTATTTGCATGCTTTAAATAATAAATTGTAGGTACCCTACCTAAGGATCAAACCAGGAACAAAAAGCCAACATGGGCAAATATGATACCCTTGAAGTATCAAGAAGTCCCTAAAAAACCATACCCTTTTGGGCAGCAAATACCCATCTAGCCGGGCTAAGTACCAGTGCATCAGTTGTTTCTTGTGTAATATTCCTTCTCTACATAGTGTTTGTATCCAAAGAAATCTACTAATAATGGTCCAGTCTTGCTAAATTACGTTACATTACTAGTTTGTTCAAAGGCTATTTTACTCTTGAAAATTTGCCTGCCATTGACAAAGCTTACATTGGATTATCTTGTAAACTTACTTCTAACCTCTTTATATATATGATTCTTGTTTTGTTGACGCCATTAAAATTCTAGCGTTTGTTTACCCTAACAAGTAGATGTTGTGGGTGTTTTAATTCGAAAGAAGTTATGCTCACTTCAGGTTTATCTCTGGTTTGCACATTGGAAGGAGTGGACTTTGTAGTTATCGCCAAGGAGCCAGCTTAGCGATGACGCGAGTTTTTATAGTTGCTCTTTTCAGTATCACTATATATCCAACCTCACTTCTCAGAACGGTGACAACCAGTTTCCCTACTTGTCGAATCTGCTACCTCCTAGTTTTCGTTTAATTTGGCCTGGCCCTTCGCATTTGTGCAAAGGTGCAAGCTTTGGACTTTGCCAATAGGTAGCGAACTTTGCATGTAGGAAGCAAACTCGAACGTAGCGAATTTGACAAGCTGCGAAACCAGTGAAAAGCTTCAGGACCCTCTTCAAGCTTACACTGTTAACTTCCGCTTATAATCCCTTCCCCCACCCCAGACGAAGTTGTATAAGCCCAGGCTTATAAACTAGAAGGGCTTATTGCCCCGTTTGAAGCAAGTTTCAAAGCAGTGCTGATGAAAATAATTTTTGAATTTACTCGCTTTTTTAAGCTTCCAAGCTTAAAGAACGTCTTAAAAAAATAAAATTATTTCAATAAAAGCTAGAGGGGTCTTATATATAACCTACTTAAGAACCCGAATAGAACCTGACCTCGCCGATTTTTCAAAGTCCCCGAGCACACACATAAAATTTCAGCCCCTCCTCCCCCTCAACATCTTCATACTCCCTTCTCTATAGTCAATGAACGTTTGGCCTTATCCATGTTGTCTCCATACAGATATTATCAAAAGTAATCGAAAAACAATCCTAAACAGAACGACTAACAACGTTTAAAATAAGTACAAGTATGTTTTTGACTATTGAAAAAACTTTTTAAAACCACCACTTCATGTCAACACACTGTAACTACACTATCACTTCATAACCACATTTGCACGTACACAACTACATCAGTGCAACAACTAAAATCACTTTTACCTCCCAAAATAATTATTTTTTTGTTACTTCATATTAAATTCTACGAGAAACAAGTTTCACTGATTCACAAACTACAACCATTATCTTACCAATTCACGTCCAATATAACACCACGCCTTTCCCTTTTCGCATTTCAACTAAACCCTAAAATATACAACGCTACTGCACTACTCACACATCTCTAATACACATAAAAAAATGTCATACACGCGTTGAACATCGACGCCCAAATATACGCTCCAACAGCGTCTTGTTTGATAAGCAAAGAAATTTGCATGTGATGAACACGATTTTATCGGCCAATCAGAGATGGTTATTTTCGGATTCTTCCAGAGGTTAGTGATCGCCGTCGCTGTACAAAAGGATCGCGGCCTCTGGGAACGAGTTTGGATGGTTTTTGGGTTTAAAAAGTGGCACAGCAGGCTTGACTTTTACTTTATGCTTTCTTTCCTCCCCTCTTTTTTCGCTTTTCTTGCCTCATTTTTTTCTCTTTCTGAGCATCTAGTAGGCTTCATTTTGGTGCGAAATGTTTTTAGGAAAGCTTTTAGAATCTTAGGATTAGATGAAAGAAAAAGTGGGTGGGTGGTGGAACAAGATTTTCATGGAAATTTTCAGGTCAATGTTATATGGTTACAATGTTACATTGGTCTACTGACAGCCTGAGCGGCCTTGACAAGAACACATTTGAACGTAACTCTACAATCTTAGAAAAAAGAAAGCAAAGTGATGCCTTTTCTTTTCATTTACTGCTGATAGAAAAGTAGTTTAAAAAGAGAGGCAAACGGGTGTGGCAAGGACTGGGGAAAGAGGGGTAACGAATTATGAGTGTTTTTCGAACGTTTCAAGACTAAATCAAACCAGAACCTAAATCCTCGCTGATCAGGGCAAATTCATTTTCCTCTGGATTCTCATTAAAACGGTTAAAATATCTTTTCATAAATCAACGTGTAAACGAACATGCAAACGGATTCAATCCGTGCTAAGGTCTTTGTTTAGCTGTTTTCAATCATACAAATTTAGAGTACTTTAGCTCAGTCCTTTTGAAGTCGCATTTTTATAGTTTTTTTCTATTCCTTGATAATGGCGTCATGATGTCGCCGAAACGTTGCAACATTGTCTCCGGCGTTACTTTTTAAATGCTTATTTTTTTGGGTTCCGTTTCTTGGTATAGAATATATGCGTTACCATTCATTGATTATTCTTTGGCATGTGCTTTAAATTCACTGTAAATTGTAAGAGATTGTAACCGCCAAACCTCAACAAAATTAAGAAACTATTTCAGTGAAAAAAATGGTTTTTATGCAGGTCAGTTTTTGGCCTTAATAGTTGCCTTTTGGATTATAAGGCAACTGACACAACGTCTTTGCTTTGAATTACATTTGATACCACATGAATATTCAATTAACCGGGCCTTCGTTGTCACCTTTTCCACGAAGGAAGAACATGGCGACCGAAATCTGTTTAACAATCAGACTTGGGCATGGACTAGAATCCTTCATTTTAATGGTGGATAAAACTGGTAAGAGTTATCGCGTTCACTATGGTGTAAGAACATTTACGCTTTACACAGGGAAAAGAACTTGGACAAAAGAACATTTCTTTGGTTTAAACACGTGGAAGTTTACCGAACGTATGTCGTGGTATTTAGTTGATGTTTATGTCTTCTTGACAGGTAAATGCTATGTAGTTTTAATTTTACTTGATAAAAGTAGACATTTTGATACAATTATGGGGCAAAAACTTTACAGTGAGGCATATTTCTTGATATTTCTCTCTAACATTTCTTGATGAGCAAATCAAGCGCGAACGCGCGAGTGTCCCACGTTCTCGCTCCGCGAGTGGCCTTTGCTTACTCGCTAGAGAATATTCAGAAAGGTAATCTTTCGAATTTTCACTTGAAAAAACGTTTTTGCAGAGAAATAAAAAGTGACATGTCAAGTTAACCTGGAAAAGATAAATTTCCTTACTTCTTTAGGGTTTTAAATTTATCATGCATAAGACTAAGGAGTCAATAAATACGCTCCTATTGGTACATGATAAATGAGAGCCAATCACCTGGAATGTGCATTTCCTTTAGTTTTGAACCGGCGGTCCTTCCTTCATCCCTTTTTCTTTCCCCAAATTCCTAGCCTGCGTAGCGAGCGTTTCCAGTCGAGTTATAGCGCGAAATTTGCAGGCTACCAAATTCCCTCCCTTCCTATCCCCTTTCGGCGCCTGCCACGAATGGGTCAGCGGACTTTTTACCTAGTGAGCGGTCGCTAAGCCTTACAAAACAAGATGGCGGGAAGATCTACTTACCCTGGGGTTTTATGTCACTTCAGTTTCGTTTACGGACTTTTCCTCGACATATGATCGACCGACTGAACTGATGTCTTGAGCTTCACAATCATCCTGTTGGGCAGGGCTCAGAGGTAAGTGATTAAGACGAGATAACTTTCCAGGAATTCCCCCGGGAGGCACAGGTCAACAGGCTTAAACCTCGTCCAGTGTCAAAGTCCGTGTGATCCTACGGTGTAATTCTGTGGAGTTTACAAAATTAATTTTCAAATATTCACTATAATGATCATAGGTCACCTTTTTAGATCTCTAAATTATTTTAAAGTTATGTGATAGGTCAGAGAATGATTTCTCATGCACTCCAGGTAAATGAATTGTGGATATCATTCATTTTTCTCATTTCAATTTTTGCAAATGAAGTTTGGGCTCGTGAGTTGGAGAACACTTCAAGAAAACACAGAACAGAGCGTGTTAACTAATATTGTCACAAAGTAAGAAAATACGGTTGTACAGAATATCATCTAAAAGAAACACAAACCAGTGCATGCTAGGTTATATTATCACAAAGTAACACAAAACAGAGAACGCTCTTTTGTGAGATTTCAAGTAAACAAAGAACAGTGTGTACAGATTAATGTCATCTCAAATTAACTGAGATTTTTAAAAACGTTTTCCACAATGCATCTAAACACACTATTTTCGTTTCTTTTTAGGGGATGAAGTGGAGTAGGGTGGAGGATGGTAAACACTGGAGAGAAACTATCTTAACTGGATCAGATTTTCTTATAAATGGGTGAGTCAACTCTGTTTGTATTGTTGTTTTACTCTATGAGTGACTGTGAACGCGTTTGCGCCAAGTCATTTTAATTACGTGTACGTGGCTCATATTGAAAGTCCAGTCTGCCTTTAATGGAAAAGTTTTACTGTTAAAAAAGCTGGAGGTAGCTAGTTCACCAGATCATAATCAGAAGCCAAACTTCCTGAGGGGATTTTGGCAGGGATCTTGGCCAGAATCTTGGCAGGGACCAGTCATTTTGTTACAAATAACATGTAGTCGTGGTGAGTCATGGGACTCGGTCCTGGGACTCATTTCAATGTTAAAAATCATGAGTCCAAGTTAAGCACCAACGAGTCCCATTGAAAAAAAAAACCAGTGAATCCGAAATTGAAAATGCTTGGACCTTTACATGTATAGTGAAATTAAATATACATGTAGTCCTAAAAGGCCAATATAAATATGCATTTCATATTGTTATGCATTACATGTTTATTATATGAACAGGATATTTCTACAAAGATACATGGATAGATAGATTGCTCTTCATGTCCTATAGGATGCATGCTATGAATTATATTTCAATTTTTAAGGTTTTTTTGTGTCAGGGTTTCAGGATGCAAAGGTAAAAAAAATATCTGAGGGACCTTTGCGTGGATCTTATCAGGAATCTCAACTGAGACTCTGTACAAGGATCTTTGTGGGAATCTTGACAAAATTCCTGGTGCGGGACTTCGCCAAAGTCTTGGGGAAAATATTTTTGGCAACCTTGCCATTATTTGTAGCAGGGATCTTGGCGAGAATCTTGGCGGGGACTCTTTGTGTGGATCTTGGCAAGAATCTCGACTGGGATTCCCTCATAATCATAATCATTAGGCGTAAAGGGTATATTGTTGCTTTGGCTACCTTCTTATAACATTACAAGCCCCTGCATTCTGGAAGTTATTATTATTCCGCAGCATCTCATCCAGTTGAGTATCCATCATTGTTAGTAATACTTTTGCAGTCAACTAATGCAGGGTTCATAAAGCACTTAATTAAAATCATGTTTAAACCCCCCTGGAGTTTGAGTCGATAAATTTGAAACACTTCTGACTTTCACTTTCAATTTTGCATAAATTATCAAAAATTATGTTAAGCGGGAAATCTACCTATGGTTCGCAGGAAACAAAACTTCTATAATGGCACAAGACAAATGTTTTGAGAGTTGAAGATGTGTTTATGAACTATTCACCAAGCGACGAAAGGAGATCTTAATGGCTTGGTAGCCCATGCACATGTAATTGTAATTTTGTCAATCCAGGTTGGGTTTTTATTCGCTCTAAAGTGCATGTCTGGCACACTTCTCAATACTTTCACAATATGTTGTGATAGGTGAGTAGACTCAAGACTTACAGCCGTAGTATCGCCAAGCCATTCTTATTTGTATGCCGTATGTTCTTTGTCTGAAAATTCTAGCAAACAAACATATCAAATAAAACTGAATAGAAGATGAAATTGTCTTCCTTAACGCAGCCAGATTATATTCTGCAGGACGGCGGCACAATTCAATGTGTCTTTCAGGTCAGCACTAATTTATACATGAAGAAATTGCAATCTCCCTATTTTTGCTTAAGCTTTCTTGGATTAAACTTTCATAAAAACAAAACATCACAGACATTCTCCTGCATTCGCTGAGCAACCATGAATAACATACTATTGAATTCAAGGAAAACCAAGGATATGTGGATCTAGTGAGCCTGACCTTGTACAAATGAATGATTGGTGTTTGGAGAGGGTATCCAAGTTTAAGCTACTGGGGGTATGGCAACAAGACAATCTACATGTATGTTGGAATTACCATGTTGAACAGACAGTAAAGAAAGCTAGCAAGAGATTTTATTGCACTAATGCCTTTGTGCTAATGCTTTTAGTTTGCAACTCACCCAGGTATAAACTTACAGCCACAGACACAAAAAAACAGCCGTCTTTCCTTTTGACCGAAATATTGTCGCTAGAAATCGTATGTGATTCACAGAATCTGTTATACATGTTTTCATAGAATCTGTAATATAAATGCCATGCTATTAAGGGTTTCATTTATGGCATTTGTGTCATGGTCAATACTCAGGTATTGATCATACATTTTGACCGCATCTTCATTAGGTGCAATTATTGATTTACTGAATTTTAATTATTTTTACCACCATGGTTGTCCGTGATTGGTGTATTTTGAACCACGCCCATTGTTTTTAATCCAAAGCATTGTTGGCATTATAAGAGGACGAAACTGTTCCCTCGGCGGTTCGTTGTGGTAGTCAATGGCTGCTATGTTGTAGGCATCCATGCTTCAGAAATCTCAATTCCACTGTCTTTATTGATGTGGTTAGGGTGACGTCTTATGTGAATAGCCTTTTTAACTTTACAAGAGTACCAGTGTTATTAGTGTGTTCAGAAAGAAACTTAAAAATCTGCTAAAGTTTGAGTTTGTGCAAGCGGTATATATCCCTATGGTGCATCTTAATCTGTTCATGCATGCACTTCCTAGTGTTTCACTATTTCGTTATTTTTGTATCACGCCATATTAGTCCTCATTCATTTTTTTTTCAGTTGTTTTCAAATGAGATGTGTCACAAAAAGAAGGATTTTATGAAACAATTTAATTTACAGGTTTCATGCTTTGAACCTAAGAGTAGAAATGTTTTTCCAATTTCCATTCTTTCTTTTTTTTCCTACTACATGTGGCAAGAACTTAGCAGTTATTCTATTTTATTGCCATAAATAAAAATAAATGGTCAACATTTTTAAAACTTTTAAAGAAATCAGGGCACAAAAATGGTGATCTGTTTTTTAATTAAACATTCATTTACAAGCAAACTCTTTTTAGCATCCTGATCTGATTTTACAGGATTTTTAGAGTACATCTTACAAATACTGATAGGATCCCCATAGGATCTTACAGGACTTTTAGAGTACATCTTACAGGATCCTGATAGGATCTTACAGAATTTTTAGAGTATATCTTACAGGATCCTGAAAGGATCGTACAGGATTTTTAGAGTATATCTTACAGGATCCTGATAGGATCTTACAGAATTTTTTAGAGTATATCTTACAGGATCCTGATAGGATCTTACAGGATTTTTAGAGTACATCTTACAGGATCCTGATAGGATCTTACAGGATTTTTAGAGTATATCTTACAGGATCCTGATACGATCTTACAGGATTTTTAGAGTATATCTTACAAGATCCTGATAGGATCTTACAGGATTTTTAGAGTTCATCTTACAGGATCCTGATAGGATCTTACAGGATTTTTAGAGTACATCTTACAGGATCCTGATAGGATCTAACAGGATTTTTAGAGTATATCTTACAGGATCCTGATAGGATCTTACAGAATTTTTTAGAGTATATCTTATAGGATCCTGATAGGATCTTACAGGATTTTTAGAGTATATCTTACAGGATCCTGATAGGATCTAACAGGATTTTTAGAGTATATCTTACAGGATCCTGATAGGAGTCTTGCAGGATTTTTAGAGTACATTTTGCAGGATCCTGATAGGATCTTACAGGATTTTAAAGTATGTCTTACAGGATCCTGATAAGATCTTACAGGATTTTTAGAGTATATCTTACAGGATCCTGATAGGATCTTACAGAATTTTTTAGAGTATATCTTACAGGATCCTGATAGGATCTTACAGGATTTTTAGAGTATATCTCACAGGATCCTGATAGGATCTTACATGATTTTTAGAGTATATCTTACAGGATTTTTAGAGTATATCTTACAGTATCCCAATACCATCTTACAGGATTTTTCGAGTATATTTTACAGGATCCTGATAGGAGTCTTCCAGGATTTTTAGAGTATATCTTACAGGATCCTTATAGGAGTCTTGCAGGATTTTTAGAGTACATTTTTTACAGGATCCTAATAGGATCGTACAGGATTTTTAGAGTATGTCTTACAGGATCCTGATAAGATCTTACAGGATTTTTAGAGTACATCTTTCAGGATACTGATGGGATCTTGCAGAATTTTTAGAGTATATCTTACAGGATCCTGATAGGATCTTACAGGATTTTTAGATTATATCTTGCAGGATCCTGATAGGATCTTGCAGCATTTTTAGAGTATATCTTAGAGGATCCTGATAGGATCTTATATGATTTTTAGAGTACATCTTAAAGGATCCTGATAGGATCTTACAGGATTTTTAGAGTATATCTTACAGGATCCTGATGGGATCTTACAGGATTTTTAGAGTACATCTTACCGGATCCTGATAGGATCTTAGAGGATTTTTAGAGTATATCTTACAGGATCCTGATAGGATCTTACAGGATTTTTAGAGTATATCTTATAGGATCGTAATAGGATCTTACAGGATTTTTAGAGTACATCTTACAGGATCCTGATAGGATCTTACAGGATTTTTAGAGTATATCTGACAGGATCCTGATAGGATCTTACAGGATTTTTAGAGTACATCGTACAGGATCCTGATAGGATCTTACAGGATTTTTAGAGTATATCTTATAGGATCCTAATAGGATCTTACAGGATTTTTAGAGTACATCTTACAGGATCCTAATAGGATCTTACAGGATTTTTAGAGTATATCTTACAGGATCCTTATAGGAGTCTTGCAGGATTTTTAGAGTACATTTTACAGGATCCTGATAGGATCGTACAGGATTTTTAGAGTATGTCTTACAGGATCCTGATAAGATCTTACAGGATTTTTAGAGTATATCTTACAGGATCCCAATAGAATCTGGCAGGATTTTAAGAGTATATCTTACAGGATCCTGATAGGATCTTACATGATTTTTAGATTATATCTTACAGGATCCTGATAGGATCTTGCAGCATTTTTAGAGTATATCTTAGAGGATCCTGATAGGATCTTATATGATTTTTAGAGTACATCTTAAAGGATCCTGATAGGATCTTACAGGATTTTTAGAGTATATCTTACAGGATCCTGATGGGATCTTACAGGATTTTTAGAGTACATCTTACCGGATCCTGATAGGATCTTACAGGATTTTTAGAGTATATCTTACAGGATCTCAATAGGATCTCACAGGATTTTTATAGTACGTCTTACAGGATCATGATAGGATCTTACAGGATTTTTAGAGTACTTTTTACAGGATTCTGATGGGATCTTACAGGATTTTGAGAGTACTTCTTACAGGATACTGATGGGATCTTGCAGAATTTTTAGAGTATATCTTACAGGATCCTTATAGGATCTTACAGGATTCTGATAGGATCTTACAGGATTTTGAGAGTACTTCTTACAGGATACTGATGGGATCTTACAGGATTTTGAGAGTACTTCTTACAGGATACTGATGGGATCTTGCAGAATTTTTAGAGTATATCTTACAGGATCCTTATAGGATCTTACAGGATTTTTAGAGTACATTTTACAAAGTCCCAGATGCAATGCTAAAATTCTGGTGAACTTGTATTTAAATTCCAAGCCTAGAACTCGGAGGGTTGTGAGTTCGATTCTTACCTGGAGCTTGGAAAATTTTTTGTGCTTTCTAATGTTTGAATTCTCCTTCTTCTTTCATACATTGTAGTGTAATCTCATCTCAAAGTAACAAGTGAAATTTTGGAAAATGTTTGCCTCAATGCATCTAAACACACTATTTTTGTCTTTGTTTAGGGGAATAACAGGGATGAAACAAAGAATTGTGGAGGATGGCAAACTCCTGAGAGAAACTCTCCTAACTGGATTACGTTCTTTTGTAAATGGGTTAGTTGACTCTGTTTGTATTGTTGTTTTATTCTTTGAACAACTGTGAACATGCGCACCCTAAGGCATTTTAATTACATGGCTCATATTGAAACTCCAGTCTGCCTCTAATGGAAAAATTTCACTGTTAAAGTGCCCATCACCTAAAATTTTTTATTTTCTTATCTGAAACTACACTTTGTTAAAATAACTTCTGCGAAAAAATTTTGTGATTTGAACCAAAGACGATTTTTTTAGAATTTTTTAAAACGTTCAAATTTGCCGCCATTTTGGCACACCATTCGTCTTAGTCTTCTCTCTGAGTGTGACGTTTACGTGACGTACTTTAAGGAACATGTGACCTTATCGACAGGAAAACATTAAGAGTTCTGATAGGTTTTTCTTTTTCAGAAAAACTGTCTTCTTGCGAAGACATTGTGATTCAATCCTTACCTTGTAATTGATATTTTTTGTGTACAGCCGGTGAAGGCAAGGTAATGCGAGTTCCTTAATTTACGTCATATGTGAGCCTGGTAGTTTGCCTGATCAGCGGCGCGGGTGTACCGCAAAAATGTAGACTTAAAAAATTGGTAAAAACATCACGTTTTGTTCAAACCGGAAAATTTTTTCGCAGAAGTTATTTTAATAAGGTATAGTTTCAGATAAGGAAATATAAAATTTTAGGTGATGGGCACTTTAAGGAAGTTGTAGCAAGTTCACCAGATCATAATAAGAAGCTAAACTTCCTGAGGGGAATCCTGCAGAGATCTTGGCCAGAATCTTGACAGGGATCCACCCTTTGTGTGGATCTTGGCAGGAATCTTGACTGGGATTCGTTACAAGGATTCATAGTGGAAATTATGATAGAAATCCCGGAGGGGAACCTCACCTCTCTGTGGGAATCTTGCCAAAAATTCCAGCAGGTATCTTCGCTTTATCTACCAGCCATATTTCTAAATTTGTTTTTGACTAGGTAACTCAGAGTGTCAATAAACCCAGATATAAATTCCTGTTAGAAGAGTAAAACATTCGATGTCTCAAGAAAGAACACCTACATGTAAATTAGGAGGAAACTTTATCATGTAAACGTATTTTCCTTTTTTAAGCGAAGAAATAGCTTAGTTAATTTGAATGTGTTGGTGTTGTGAAACAAGAAAGTTCTATGCTTAATTTGCAAGCTATTCCTAGTACCATACAAACATCTGTACAAAATTAACTGAGCTATTCATTTCTCTGCTGGCTTCTTAACTAGTAAAATTGTGTTCTAATTTTTAGGCTTTTTTTCTGGAGGCATTGATCTGTCTTCTGCATTGGTGGGAATTTAAGTCAAGAATGTTTATTTTTAATGGAGGTTTTCTCTGTGTTCAGTTTGAGGCACTCCATTCAGCCCTATCTTAATGCATTTCAAGAAAACTCCAGTCACTGTCTTTCTGAAAGTTTTCTGAATAATTTTGATTGACGAGGGGAAGCTGAAATTTCCAGTATCCTTCTTAGAAAAAGTTAATTGTATCACCTTAACACAGCTTTTGTCTCCATTTAAAGGAATATCAGGATTGGAATGGAATGGAAAAATTGGAGGATGATAAACCCCAGAAGGAAAGTAAGTTGGTGACATTTGCATTGTATTTGTTTCATCTTGCCTATACTCTATAGCATTAAAAGCTGCTTTGCAGTCTGATGCTGTCGCATAATCATAATTATGTCACATGTAAAAACTAAATTCACTGTCTTTTTTCCTGGCACTTATGTAGAGAAAGTGACAGAAAGAAACTGGAGCACATTTAATGGGGCTTAGTCATGGCTTTCAGGCTCATTTCGTTAATAATGCCAATTACAGCACTCTTATAATATTATTCACTATGGAACTTCTAAAATTGCTTGTGAATGACAAGACCTCCCCCCTACAACTGAAGAAGAGCTGACTTTGTTCATCCTGGTTTTTTCATTTTTCACCATTGGAAAGCACTGCCCTCACTACACAGGACCTAAACTTTTCGAAGCAATTTCTTCTTTGGGGCCTGGAATATTCTAAAGATTGTTGAGATACTGAGTGCTAACTGTTAAAAGTAGCTATTGATTTCAAGAGTATCAAATCTACTGAGGGGGTAGTGGATGGGTTAGAAAAACCCAACCTTGGTACAATGGCCACCCATGACAGCCAATCATACCTAAAAATAGGGGACTATTATATTGTCTAGCAAGAGACCAAATTCACCAAGTTGTACAATGCCCTTGTGGTCTTATTTTCCCTCTATTTTTCAAAACAATAGACTTGAAATGTCTGACATTGAAGTGTTGAAATCAGATTGCTGTTGGTCATAGAGAGGCAAGCTGGGGTTCATATCAGTAGGTGAGTAATTGATTATCTTTGTTGTCAGAAAATAATCCCTTATTTTTGTCCAGTTTCGAATTTGTCACTGCCATTAAATAGTAGGACTAAAGACTCATTTATACATAGCCTGCGAGTAAGCTCTCCTATCTGGGTGAGCTGTGCGAGAAGGCACAAGCGAGCGGCGAAGCCATCAGGGGCCGAGGAAAAGAGAGCTTGCAACAATGTCTCATAAATTTTCATTTGTACTTCGCCCAGACAAAGGGAAATACCACTGGATGAAAAATGACATTCCGGAAATCAAAGTTGATTGATAACAGGCCTGGCTGGCATCCCCTAAATTTTGTGCCAGAAGTAGAAACACAATGCTCTTATCGCAAAAACCCATGTTGTGTCACACTCTGAAATAGAAGACCTGCATAGGAAGAAAATCGCTTTCTCCATCTGTGGGAGATAACCATCGTTTGTGTGTTAAATTTGTTTCTCAGGAGAATCAGATTGATCACACTACTATTACGAAAAATAATGAGAAGAGCTAACTGAGTTTTTGTGTCATGAATACTCAATCTCTAAACAACGAGGCTGGTGAATTTGCTGATTTTGTCTGCAAGTATGAACCTGATGTTGTAGCTATTATGGAAACGTGGTTCCCGCACTCTCTGTACGTCTCCAGGGTACAGCCTTCTTGACCATCCATGATCTAACTGCACTGGGGGTGGTAAAGGAGTCTTGTTCATTGATACCTTAATTGTGACCAAAATTGCTGCTGCGGAATTCCAACCATTTGAGTACTCTGAATGGAACATCAAATCTGAATCCGAGCAGATACATTTGATTATCATCTACAGACCACCATACTCTGAAGTCCATCCTGTAACTACGAGTGTTTTCCTGGAAGAATTTTTAGAATTCCTTGAGTCTACAGTCTTCACTGCTAGCCATCTCTTGATTACCAGAGACTTCAACATTCATATCGATGTTACTTATGATCCTGATGCGCTCAGTCTACATGACCTACTCGAGAGCACTGGGCTTGAGCAAGATGTTACTGTTCCAACTCATATCATATTGTTCCTCTATTCCATGGACCAACTATCTCTTCTCAGGTCACTTACCAGTCCACTGTAAGCTCAAGGCTGTCAAGTTTTCTTTCAAAAGATCACAAATTTCCTTCAGGAAACTGAAGTCAATCAGTGGTGATATTTTGCAGGATGAGCTTTCTAGCACTGATCTCTGTGAGAACACCCTCTCATATGACCTTGAAGGCCTTTTTAAATTCTATAGTAATACGCTCCTGTCAGTCCTTAACCACACCATGCACCTTTGATCACTAAACTATAAAACTGTACAACTGCACTGAGTAGTTTTATTTCATTGACTTCAATGACCACACTGTGTTTTACACAACGGTAACAGTGATTACACTGACTGCATCAACTTCACACTCTGTCTACACTGCAATGGAAAAACTATCGTAAACTTTGGCTCACCAATACAATCTTCGAATACAATGAGGTTGATTAAATGATTTTTACTAATTTGGTTAATAACACCAACTACAAGTATCCCAAGTACACTTAACTACACCAACTGCACTGACTACATAGACTACATGAGTACCCTGACAACATCAACCACACCTACCTAACCACACCAACTACACTGACTGGTAACAGTGACTACATTGACACTGTGTACACTGCCCACCCCACTTGGCCACTACACTCAACTACAAAGACTAACCTGACTACAGTGACTACTTTTTCCCCACCAACTTCAATAACTACATCTATTTCATTGACTACAGTGACTACACTGATGACATGAACAACACCAACTACATTCACTACACAACTACAAAACTACAACGACTACACACTGACTGCACTAACCACATCACTACACCGACTATACTGACTATACTGACTTCATTGACTACTGGACTACACTGACCACATGACTACACTGTTTACACTGACTACACCCCCTACATCACCTAGATACTGACTACACTCAACTACAGTGACAACACTGACTACACCAACTACACTGACTACATTTACTACACTAGCTTCACTGAATACATCTATTTCACTGACTACACTGACTACTACCTTAATCATACACAACTACACTGGGTACACTGACTAGAGCTACTACACAGTACATTGATGACACTTACTGCACTGACTACATTAACTACACCGACTACACTGAGTACTACCCTAACCGTAACAGTGACTACACTGACTGCACCAACTTCACCCACTATATTGACTACACTGACACTACACGGCCTACCCCACCTAGCCACTTACTACATCCAACTACAAAGACTAACATTACCACACCACCTGCATTGTGTAGCGACTGTCCCCTAGCTACTTACTACCCTCAAATGCACTGACTACACTAACTTAGCCTGTGAACAGGCCTTTGGTTGAGCGGGGAACTAGGGAGAGGGAAAAGCAAAAAGGCCTGTAGACAAACATTTGGGACCGCCGTTCCACGGCACCCGCTGTGCATCAGATCCTGATGCAAGTGGAAATAACAAAACACTTCAAAGACTGTTCAGAAGCTATTAGCAAGGGAGGAACTACGCGCTCCAGTCAAAAGACTCACACTTTCTTTTGAGACACACTAGGCTGGAGTTTACCGAGTCACAATGTAATTCTCTATAGTTGATGTAGCTCCGGTTTAAGCTGCACTTAAATCTTATAACTTTGGATCTGTAAATTACTATCCGTGATAATTTTTAAACATTCTGCAAAGAAAACTAACGAGCTAGGCCCAGCGTGATACAACATTTCAGAAAAACATTACATTCACTGACTAAAGAAAATCGCTTAGTTTTTCAGATCCAGAAGGCACTTTGGAGAAAAGTAAGACCCTTATTCAGCGGCAATAAAAAGCTTTACGATTCAAAAGAGGTCAAAGAAAATCCTCTTGCATCAGAGGGCAAATCCTGCCGACCAGAGACAAAAACCACAGTAAATCGATACGGTATGCCATGACCTCTCAGTGTGAAACAAGCGGCTAAAATCACATTTGCTCAGTGAAAATGTAGAACCTTCCGGAGCATAATCTACCCAGAAGAGGAAAAAGCTTATGGGAACAAGCAGCATTTTGGCGTGAGGTAAACGCCGTGTAGGCCTACCACCCCCTTTTATTGCTATAAATACGGGATAAATACCCAAAGGTGTAATTCCCGTCGGTGATCGAAGCGCTGCTGATCTCTTTGCACTTACGGTCTTTGGAGGTTCATGTTCTGGAGAAGTCATGATGATTAGAATCCGTAACTTTTGCATTCCAAGTTCGCACATTGCAGGGGCTTGTTAAATTAGAAACTGAACTAGCAAGACGAACGGCCCGTCGCGCACAAGTTAAGCAGCTTAAATCGGAAAAGCTTACTCCTTGTTCAAGGGGGAATCTTGAGGATTCAAATGCTTGCGCTAGTACAACGCTGTCTTGGCCACTGTCAACCAGCAAGGTCTTATTTCTTGAAACGCCAAAGACCGGCACCGTATTAATTCTCTTACGGGAGATTTTTTAAAAAATCAACAATTAGGCTCGCAGTCCATTTTACTTTGTTTTGAGACGGAGCAAAACACAGCTCATTTCCCATTAATTTTCCCAGGAGTCACTCACGTGCAAAATTGATTGACAGATAACGAGCTTACTGACAGATGTTTGGCAAGATAATTACAAGAGGGCGGAATAGTGGCCTCAAATCTTTGTCTACAGGCTCTCTCCCCCCCTTTCCCTTCCCTTTCCTTGCTATTTTTTTCCCCAAACAGAGAGCCTGTTCACAGGCTAACACTAACTACATGGCCTTGATGCTGACTATGCTTACCAGCAACAAGTGCACTGACTACATGACTACAATGGCTACTTTTAATACACCAACTACATCTATTTTATTGACTGCTACTGACTAAACGGATGGCGTGGACAAAACCGACTACGCAACAAAACTACACTGACTGCACTGATTGCATTACTACGCTGACCACACGACTAGACAGATTACACTGACTTTACTGCCAAGATTACCTTACTATTAACTATAGTCAACTACAGTGACCACACTGACTACACTGACTAAATTTACAATGCCTACTCCAATGTCACTGAATACATCTATTTCATTGACCACACTGACTGTGACCCTAACCGTACACAACTACACTACAACACCAACAACACTGACTAGAGCCACTACACAGTACATGATGACACTTACTGCACTGGCTACACAACTTCACATTACTCACTCGTGAATTAATGTTCTTCAACACTCGAAGACAGAATTTTGTATCTTTGCGCAGCGACGTAATATCCTCTATATGTAAATGTACAAGGAGGAGATATCCATCACCAGAGGAAGGCACCACACTGAAGCAGTCAATAAAATAGCAAACGCACCTAATAATACACTTACCAAAGGGAGGCCATAGAGGGAAAAAAGAGTTTTAAAATTCTGCAGGCAAAGAAATTAAGGTGATTCCCCAGTAAAAGAACCTAACATAGATTGTAGATGAAACTTGGTACACTGATGTAACAAGTCAAGAAGATGATAAAAAGGTAATAAAAAGTGGTGACTGTGCTCGTTTTGACGTCACAATGCTGACAAATACGGCTATTTTGGACCCTTTGACAAAAACCATGCGCAGCGCAAAACTAGACAAAAAGGAAAGATTTTTTCAATGATGCATGTGGTATCGCACAGAATTTGACTTTAATGTATTGTTTATCCACTAACGTACCAGAAAAATGCCTTTTAATGCCTTTGTTTTTACTTTACACTCCAAAGTAGAGTTAAATTGGACACGCGCTATTCGACACGTGATAGCTCAATCCGTACAATTTAGTAAAATTGCCAAAAAACTGAACATAGATTTGTGCTAATTTTTTTCTTACCGAAAGAAAGCACTGTCCTTATTAAAATCATGAAATAAAAAATGGGGGTCACCATACTCGTTTTTGCGGTAGAGCTGCAGAAAGTGCGCACCAAATGCATTTTCCTCAATTTTTGAGAGAGGACTGGGGCGAGTTTCAAAATAATTCTGTAAAAAATCTGTTTTTACAGAATTTACATCGAGATATCACATTTAAGACACAATGTGATAAAGAAAGCGTTTAAATGAAAATCAGAGTGAATAAGCACAAATTAAACATCCACTATCGAGGTTCTCTGTGAGGAAGTCGAACTCAGCAACACGCGTTATGCTTACGTTATGCACATTCCCACCACATTGAGTCTCACCTCGGCAAGAAACAACCGCAAGCAAAAATTGCAATAGCGTTTCTCTTCGGTCAACTTCATTTTAATAATGTTACTTCACATGCTCTTTTTTACGGAGGCCATCTTGTTATGCGCAGTAAGAGATGCGCAGTGCAAAACCAGGGAATCACCTTAAACAAACTGCAAATATCTCCCTTCAGAGTGCTCATTGGCTACTGATTCAGATACTACACATTAAAGTACCGTCATTTTTTGTAAACATTATTTCTCCAGAATAACGTTCATGTTATACACCTTTGTCTTTTTTTAAGAAAAAAATGCTGGTAAAGGGAAATGATACATGTTCAGTTGCAAGTTGTATCAGAGTTCAACATGTCCATATGAGAAAGCTTGACAGGGATAGAAGGACCTAATAACTTTCCAACTTCTGGTAGGTTCAACCCATAAACCCCAATGGGCACCACACTAGGCAAGGAGAAAATCTTTTGACCTTGGTATATTTGCACCCACAACCTCCAAGTTAGATCTGCTGTTGCTCTACTGATTATTCTGTGAGCCCAGCGTGTAGAAAGTCGTGGGTAATTTTTGTGGCATATTGCGTAGAATGTAGAATGTGTAATACTGATCTATGCCATGTACATTGTTAGCACCATGCAAATGAAGAAACATACAATTATCTCTGGAGTGAAAATTAATCAAGAGCTAAGAAAAATCCTATAAACCCCAATCAGCACATTATCGATACTTTTTGTATGTACCCAACCTTAATAAAAAAACACTACTAAAAATCATATTTCAACATTTTGTTATCCTTTCAGAGTACCTGTGGCTGCCTAACTGCTGCAATTGATGTAAAAGCTGCTGTTAGTGGGTATTCTTAGCAGGGATTTCACTCTCAGTATCAATAAGTGAGTGCTTGAGTTTGCAAGTCTTCATCTTCTTAGATTTCTGCTATTTTCACCATTGTTGTTACCCCAAGCTAAAATTATATATGCAGACAGTGGGAATCCTGGTTTCGTTGTGAACTGATTTTTTGTGGAAATTCGACGGAGTGTATAGGCGTTGAAACGTATTTTGCGTAAACTGCTGACACTCAAACCGATATTACACAATAAGTCAGGGAACAGATAAACATATGGACACCACTCTTATTCGGGAAATCAAGAGATACCACTTTCATTAAGATACTTTCCAAAGTGGAAACGTATTCTAACTTTCTTAGTTTCTTCTTATCTCTACAGATGATGATAGCACACTTTGAGATTACCAAGTAAACTTTATTGCTCATGATTCTTATTTTCCCGTGTTCAGTTTTAAAGAGAAGGTCCACATTACTCCAATCTAAAATTATCAATGCGGACAAAAGGAATCCTGGTTTCTTTGGGAACTGATTTTTTGTGGCAATTCGACGGAGTGTATAGGCGTTGAAATGTATTTTGCGTAAACCACTGACACTCAAACCGATATTACACAAAAAATCAGGGAACAGATAAACGTAGGGATATCAATCTAAAATTATTAACGTGGACAAGGGTAGTCCTGGTTTCTTTGGGAAATGATTTTTTGTGGAAATTCGACAGAGTGTATAGGCGTTGAGACGTATTTTGCATAAACCGCTGACACTCAAAGCGATATTATGCAATAAATCAGGGAACAGAGAAATGTAGTGATACCACTCTAATTCGGGAAACCATAAGATACCACTTTCATTAAGATGCTTACTAAAGCGGAAACTTGTGCTAACTTCTTCATGAGTTTCTTCTTATCTCTACAGTTAATAATTAAGCGCAATCACCTTCTGGATTTGTTCCCTTTTCTGCCTCAATCAGTGTCTTTACTGATCAGATTTTTTTCAAGTCACCCAACCACTAACCTTTTAGTTACTCTACAGGTAATGGTTGAGCGCATTTGCTTCCTAGATTTCTAACTTTTTCATTTTTTATCTTTAGTGCTGTTGTTTTAGATCGTCCACAACACTGGACTTTGTAGGCTTTGTCTTTCATTCAGTCTTTCAGGGTCAAAGCAAAGATGTGTATAATTCTAGCTTAAAATTATTGGCTAAAGATTAGAATCCTGAATCCTGACTGACCACACACTGCTGCTTTTGGTTGACCTGTTGTATCTTTGAGTCTTATAGTTTGGCTCGTGAGTATATCACGTTATGAATTTCTTTTTAATATTTCTTTTTAATGTCTAATCAGTGGTAAATAACCACTTCCATGGCACATATATCCCATGTGGGAGATTTGCAGAGAGATTTAGATTTAAAGAGATCTTAAACTGAAACTTATGTCTAGTCATTCCGTTTTAGCATTTATTAACTAGGTATCAATGTACTGTTTATCAACCTGTTATTAGCTTTGAACATTTGGCTTTAGGTAGTCCCTTAAGTTTTCTTGCTAGTTTTTTTCATTTAGAGAAAGGATTAATTATATAAGATAACTTTAAAACACAATTTATTGTATTTTTATTAATAGATTTTCAACATGCTAAATTAACAAATCATTAAATCGTGTTGAAAATCTTAGCCTTGGGTTATTCTTATAATATTCTTAAAATTCACAGGTTTCAGCATCAATATTTTTACAAAATATATTCCTGTAAAAAAGAAAGAGTGTAGTCTTGGCATTGCCCTTAATAAACTATTTTTAGTCCCTAGCGAGGATTTGTAAAAAATGTTTGTATTGGAAAATCTCCTTCCCTTTAGTGTTTTTTAGATGTGTACGTACATCAATGATTGATTTTATTTTAATTCTTTTTCCTTTGTTTATACAAGTATCCAGGATAGTCATTTCTGTTCCTGTTTTCTAACAGGTACAAGTGTTGCCATTTTGAATTTTTTGCTTGCCCTGCAAGTGAAATCTACCTGTTATAATGCAGTACTCTTAAGGGTGAATGAACAGGTAAGTTTTTGCCACCTTCTTCTCACTTTATCTGCTTGAAAACTCAACTTATTTGACTTTTCCTCTACATGTGTAATTTTAGGCCGAAAAAAAAAATTGTTTAAGCATTCTTGTTTGCTAAGGCTGTAGTTGTGTTTTCCTGTTATTGAAAGGCCCTAGTTTATTTTGTAAACTTGTTTATATGCTAATGTTTTTTGTGATTAAAGGTTTGCTGGATATGTTGTATACGTCAGCAAGCATTAGTTACACAGTAAACAAAGCTTGGGTTACAAAATTAACTTAAATTAATCTGTTTTCGGTTTAGGCGGAGATGATTATTCAAACTGAATAATTTTTTCCTTCAATTTATTTTCAAAAACAGTTCACAGTGGAAACAAGTCGAGATCTCCAGGCCCACAGACCCCAGTAAAAAGTGCCCCAAAGAAGAACATTTTGAATTAATGCTTATCAGTTACTGCTGCAGCTCTGAGAAGGTATGTTTACACTTGTTTTCCTGGCCTTGTTTACAATAAATGTCCAGTTCCTTTGCTTATCTTACAAGTGTACCCTCCTATGAGTGTACCATATGGTTAGTTTATTTTTTTTTTTGTTCCAAATAGACCTAGACCTAGAACTACACTGACTACACGACTACACTGATTACACCGCCTGAAATTGCCTATCTACTGACTACACTGACTACACTGACTACACTGACTACATTTACTACGCCAATATTCCATTAACTACATCTATTTCATTGACTGCAATGGCTACACTGTGTACTTTCCTTGCGGTAACACTGACTACACCAACTTCACCCCCAATATTCACAACACTGACACCATCTACACCACCTACCCCACCTAACCACTGACTACACTCAACTACAAAGACTAACCTGACTACACCACCTCCATTGCAAAGCTACTGACTACACTCTTATACACTGATTACATGACTACAGTGAGTACACGATTACACTGACTACATTGCCTAGCTGCCAGCTGTGCTTACTTGTAACTACACTGTTTACATGACTACAGTGACTACGTTTACTACACCAACTTCACTAACTACATCTATTTTTTTGACTGATTGATTGATTGATTGATTTCTCCTTTGTTTATACAAGTATCCAGGATAGTTATTTCTGTCCCTGTTTTCTAACAGGTACAAGTGCTGCCATTTGGAATTTTTTGCTTGCCCTGCAAGTGAAATCTACCTGTTATAATGCAGTACTCTTAAGGGTGAATGAACAGGTAAGTTTTTGCCACCTTCTTCTCGCTTTATCCGTATGAAAAATTAACTTATTGACTTTTCCTCTGAATGTGTAAGTTTGGGCCGAAAAAAGAATTGTTTAAGCGTTGTTGTTTGCTAGGGGCTGTAGTCATGTTTTCCTTTTATTGATAGGCCCTGGTTTATGTTGTAAACTTGTTCATACGCGAAGGTTTTTTTATGATTAAAGGCTTGGTGGATATATTGTATACGTCAGCAAGCATTGCTCTGAGAAGGTATGTTTCAAACTGAATAATTTTTTTTTTCTTTCAATTTATTATCAAAAACAGTTCACAGTGGAAACAAGTCGAGATCTCCAGCCCACAGACCCCAGTAAAAAGTGCCCCAAAGAAGAACATTTTGAATTAATGCTTTTCAGTTACTGCTGCAGCTCTGAGAAGGTATGTTTACACTTGTTTTCCTGGCCTTGTTTGCAATGAATGTCCAGTTCCTTTGCTTATCTTACAAATGTACCCTCCTATGAGTGTACCATAACACGCTGATGTTTTAGATGAAAAGAAAGGTTTTCTGTACTATGAAAATGTCCAAATTACAGAGTCACCATATTTGTGATTTTTCCAAAGGGGTTAACCCATGGTTTAAGTTGAAAAATTGAAAATTGAACTTTGTTTGTTTTTGTTCTAAATAGACCTAAAAATAGTGTTTGCTGATGTTTTAGATGGAAAGAAAGGCATTCTGGACTTTGAAAATGTCCAATTTACAGAGTCCCCATATTAGTGGTATTTCCAAAGGGGTTCCCATGGGGTTCCCATGGTTTAAGTGGAAAAATTGAAATTTAAACTTTGGTTTTTTTTTGGTTCTAAATAGACCTAGATCTACACTGACTACACGACTACACTGATTACACCGCCTGAAATTGCCTATCTGCTGACTACACTGACTACATTTACTACACCAATATTCCATTAACTACATCTATTTCATTGACTGCAATGGCTACACTGTGTACTTCCCTTGCGGTAACACTGACTACACCAACTTCACCCCCTATATTCACAACACTGACACCGTCTACACTGCCTACACCGACGACGCAAAAGACACTGACTACAAAATTACAAAACTACACTGACTGCACTGACTGCAACAACTACACGACTACACTGACTGCACCGACTACATGATTACATCGACTACACTGACTACATGATTACGCTGACTACATGATTACGCTGACTGCACAGCTACATTGACTAGTCAGCTACACTGACCACACAACTACACCAATTACATTGACAACACCGCTACATCACCTAACTATTGACTGCACTCAACCACACTGACTACACTGACTACACGAACAATACTGACTACACTGTGTACTACCACAATTGTAACAGTGACTACACTGACAACTCCACTGTCTGCACCCCCTACCCCACCTAACCACTGGCTACACTCAACTACAAAGACCTGACTACACCACCTACATTGCATAGCTACTGACTCCTAGCTACTTACCACACTCAAATTCACTGATTACATGACTACAGTGACTACACGAATTACACTGATGACATGATTGCACTAACTGCACTGACTATATCGCCTAGCAGCTGACTATGCTTACCACTAACTACACTGACTGAGTACACAATCTCAGTGACTGCATCCATTTCATTGACTACCCAGACTACACAACTACACAGCTATAGCGACTACACTGGCTACACTGACTACAGCGACTGTACAGTGTCTTGACTTACTACACCAGCTTAACATTTTTTGTCATTTCTTAAAGACAAACTACACTATACATTGCATGATTTTCAAACTTAATAGAACATCACAGTCAAATGTATATTTTGATGCCTCCTTGTGGCCTCTCTGTATTTTTACTTTGTTCATCTGCAAGTGATTATTCTTATAACTATTCTTAAACTATGTACTTGTTGTTGCATGTTGAGATGGTTAAGTACCTTTCATTAATCAAGTAATTATTGCTTAAATGTTTGCCAGTAATATATCGGAGGGAAACATTGTAGAAAATGAAGGTTCTCTCATTCAGTTGTATTAATTAATTGATTAATATTAGTTATTTGTAATGAGAAAAAATACCTCAATAAATGACATGGATAAAACTGTCTAAACAAATATTTTTTTCCTGATTTCCTTGCAGAAAGATGAGTGGATTCGATGCATAGATTGGACAATGAATCAAGGGAGGAGCCACACAGGAAGGGGCAAGGAACACGGAACACGGAACACGGAACACGGAACACGGAACACAGAGGAAGATCAGAGAGCTTCAATACAGATCAAATTCAAAGGAAGAGTTGATGGAGGAACCTCTTCGGAGTAAAGGTAGCAGATATGTAAACCTTTTTTTCTTGAAAAAATCGCGCAGATATTTAGGAAGGTCTGAATGGATGCGTTACTGATTCTCTTAGTGAAAGCTTATGGCAGTTGTCAATCTTGTGCGACCTGCACTTCATTTTAGAGCGAAGAAAGCTAAATTCAATGGATGTCAATCAAAGAAAAGCTGTTACAGTATTTTTAAAAATTCTGACATGATGGTTTAAGACAACAGAGCCCTAAAAATGATGAGTTACTTAAGAACCCGGCAAAAAGGAGACGATTAAAAACGTTTTTCCAAATTGGGTATCTAAATAAGATTTAAACAAAAGAATTCTGTTTCTAAGTCCATGTGCCCATCAGAAGGAAGAAACAGACAAGATCAGAGCTAATAAAATAATCAATAATTTCACTTACAAGCAGAATCCTGTTAAAACATGATCAAAAATAGATTTCCCGTCATGATTTCCATGAGATGTTCGCCAAAAATATTTCAAATTAAATCTGCAAAATGGATTTTTTGCAAGTAAAGCCAATTTAATTTCCAATTCCTGCTTCACATCAGAATTCAAGACCTTGGTGATCTGTATGCAAATCTTATTAAAAGCCGCTACACACTAGGCCAAATTCTAATTATATGTTTTAAACTCTCTTCTAAAAAACTGTACCTCTCGAAGAAAAGTTTGTGTGAACAGTGATTTACAATATTAGCTCAGAATCAATTCCAAAACGTATCGCGGACAGCTTTGTTTTGATTGACAAACAAACGCTGCTTTAAACTGATAATTATGCAGTGGTCGCGACATTATTGAAAACATCGTAAGCAATTTCTCTGGAAATCAGCCGATACAGCATTAATTTTCACTGCTGGATTTGAATTCCTGTTGGGGCAGACGAACATTCAATACTGCAGAAAAAGAGCGCCTAAAATCGAGAACCTTGTGGGTTTTTGGGCGGAGATGTAGCATGGCTGATTTGATTGTGTTTATACGGTGAAGGGAGGAATTTGCAAGCTACTTCTATTACCATCTGAACAAAATTAACCAAGCTATTTGTCTCTGCTGCAGTTATTCTGCACAAGTAATATGTTCAAATTCACAACAGTGGTTAGTTTTAGACGCTCTTCTCTGTGGCATCGATTGATTTTCTGCCTTTGCGGAAATTTAAGTCTAATTTTTGGTTGCTTGCGCGTGAAATGTTTACACAGCACAAAACTTTTAATTCTCCATTCAGACCTTCTTTATTTTTTTTTTCAAGAAGCCACTAAGATATCAAATTCAGAAACAAGCTATAGTTTCGTTTGCTCAAAGACGAGTCCTTGGTAAGTTATTCTGAGTAATTTGTTTCTGAAAATCTTAGAGTTGTTGATATAAATTTTTATGTTAATTTCTTGTCTTCACGAAAATATGATTGGAATGTTGCTCCAAGAGACTTAGAAAAAATACGGCGCGCCCACGGCGCATGCGTCGTATTTTTTTAAAAAAAAATTAAAGTTTATTTACTTTAACTACTACTATTAACAAGAAAAATAAACAATATTTTTTCAAGTTGTTTTCATATTTTTATTTCTTCACTAATAAAAGTCATAAATACTTTGTTGTTCACTCTACGTTTTTTCTTGTAGTAATTATTTCTAATACAATAAAGCAATCAACACTTTGTCTACTTGAGTAATGTTTTATTTCTTTAATTAGTTAAGTAATTTTCATTAGAAAGGTGTCAAGAAAAATTTTTCAAAAATATACTAAGTCTTTTGGCGGGAAAATCTGAGCAGATTTGCACAGCGTTTCCCCTGACAAAAATTGATAGAGTTTACCTTGAAAATTTTTCCGCCATAAAACATTTTCTTAAGTTTTTGCACAAGTTTGAGTATTAAATTTTTGGTAAGGCCAAGTAATACAAGCAATATTTTCCTGCAACTAGTCGCGTACAAGGTTACGTTGCAAAGTGAAATACAATTTGTTGCGCGAATTACTTTCTATCTGCTCAGCAAACATTTATGTTGCAAACAGGAGAAGTATCTTCTACCTCTCGCAACACAAAAATTTACCGAACAAGTAGAAAGTAAAACACGCAATAAACTGTGTCTCGCCTTGCAACGAAACCTTGTACGCGACTAGTTGCAGGAAAATATTGTTCGTATTACTTGGCCTTAAGGCGGTTAAAGGCAAAAATGGCAAGCTATAAATCATTGGAACGAAAGAAAATGTAATCTGCCTAAAAACGTTTAAACCAAACGAAATATTTTTGTGTACAAAAAAAAAATAGAAAAACTTTTACTTGGCGAAAGTATAACGCCTTTTGTATTTATTCCCCTCCCCTTCAAAACTGATTTTTCTTTTAAAACCATCTATAGCTTGCCTCTTGATTGCCAGCCCAAATAGTTCTTTAACTAAATTAATAATGGTAGCATAGCATTAAAATCTCAAGGTCTGGAGAAAATCATACCCGTTTATCTAATTTTTGATATTTTCGCGGCAAGAAATAGATTAAGCAGACCACAATGGCACAAACGTGTTTTAAGTTACAAGTCTTACGTGTTCGAGCTCAAATACTAACTGAAATTGCACCTTCTTCAATATTTTCCTATCAT
Organism: Porites lutea; assembly: GCF_958299795.1. NCBI lineage: Eukaryota > Metazoa > Cnidaria > Anthozoa > Scleractinia > Poritidae > Porites > Porites lutea. Next base: position 8,029,544 of record NC_133211.1, read on the forward strand.
ATGCGAGTTGAATCGACAAAAAGCAACTTATTGGTCTCGAAATTAAAAACAAAATGCCTTCTGCCTGTCAGTATTGAAAAACATTAATTAACATATTATTGGAGCGGAAGAATTTTGTATTGGTGAAATTCTACACTTGCAAACCTTGTACGTCGATTTACATAGAATCCAAAATGTTACAAAATTAAGCTATCCTCCACAATCTTACGACAAAAAAAAACAACATTTTCGTGGCTCAAATATGTCAGTACCTCGCTGATTATTAAAGCAAAACCAATTCGAAAGGATTGCCCAGAAAATATTCAAAAACAACGCAATGGGTTGCCGACATTTTTATTCATCAGCATCACATTTTTCCGCGAATTCATCGCAGTAAGTTTCCCATAAATTAAACACGTTGAAAAAAAAATAAGCTTTGCAATTTGCGGCCGGATTAAACAACAACAAGCCGCCAAAATTTCTTGCCATAATGAGTTTTATTTCCAGGTAAATTTCAAGTTATTTAAACTGAAACAAAGTTAATTACCAAATCATTTTATTTTGGTCGGTTAATTTAGGCCAATCCACGATATTTGGTGTGATACTTGTTTTTTTAACTTTTTGGATAATGTTGTTAATTAGGTTGATCAACTGTCAAGAAAAAATACTGTATCTGATAAAGTAACTTATGAATGAAAGTATGCTGCGAAAGCATTGTTCAGATTTCATTAATGCTTTGATTTCCAGGAACCAATATTTATAAGTAATCACCCTCTGTGACTTGACTTGACCTCAAAACTATTTTCTAAAATTTATTTTCTTTCACATTTCTTTGTTCTGCCTAGTGTAGAATATGAAAAAAATAAAAATCTGTTCTTAAGGTTAGTTTTGTGACTGTCCTAAAAAGGAAGAAAAGCCATCCACAAACTTGTAAACCTCGTCGATAAGCATTCTACGTTATGCTTTAGCGGAAAAATCTTAACTCACAAAATCCAGAGTGTGTTCTCGTTTTCTTTCAGTTTTATTGTCTTCCGTGATAGTGATTTTCAGATTACAATAAAGCTTTGTTGCGAGGAACTAAAGTTACGCGAAATCACTGTTTATCACCTAACCTTCTTTTGCCACATTTTTTTGGGGGGTTTTGGTTTCACATCTAACTTATTTTTCTGCGTGGTTGGTTTTGCGATTTTCCTCACAGCGCAAAAAAGCTATTTACAAACCTGTCAACCTCGTCTATAAGTATGTTCTACTTTATTATATGCTTTAACTGAAAAATCCTAACTCAAAAAAGCTAGCATTTCGTGATAGTATTCTCCAGATTTCAGTAAAGCCTTGTTTTCAGGAAATAAAAAGGATATCACTGTTATCACTATTTATCATTTGACTTGACCTCAAACTTGTTTGCTAACGTTAATTTTGTTTCATGTCTACTTTTTTCTGCTTGGTGTAAAATATGACCAAATAAATCTATTGTATTGATTTTTTGATTGCCCTTAAGCCTGAGAAAAGCCATTCACAAGCGTGCGATAAAGTATTTCAATTAGAAAGTCAAAATGAAATAACAAACGCGAAAACAAATTACATTTCTCTCTTGTAAGATCCTAAGATACAACCACAAGTTTCAATTGCATGGTAATATCTCGTGATTTTGTGTAAAAGATTTTAAAGTTGATAACATGATCAAGGACAGAGCCATTATTGACAACTAACTTTGGTTTCCTTAAAGCAAATTAAATTTGGAAATAGATAGCCAATCAAACTAATGTTTATCGAAATTCTTTAGAACTCCAAGTTGTTCAAGCAAAGAAGTAATTGATTGAAACCAGAATAATTTGCCAAGTTTATGTTATTCAAAATCCCGATAGTTCACGACGATGAACTACGTAATACATAACGTAGAATTCCGCTGCAAGTTTCTCTCTGTTTCATCTGAACAGTAATCCTTATTTTTTAGAATTGAACGTCTTTGAGCCTTGATAATTTCGTTTAATTTTGATAAATTTTTTAGCTTTATTTAAATCGTTTTTTCTTGTTGTTCTCCAAGGCAGTATTGGCTCTTTTTTGTCATTGCAATAATTAAGGCTTTCACTTTACATCTCTGAATCTTGGTTCGTGTTTCTGAAAAGCTCGCAGCCATCTTTGTTTTTTATTGTGTCAGTAACGCGACACAAGTGGGCCAAACTTCATTAAAGTCAAGCAAAAAACTGTAATTGAACGATATTACTTTCAAAAACTACGACAATAAAGTAATTTTGCTTTAATGTAAAAAAAAATGAGCAAACCTACTACCTAAGAACTGCTTTCCATCGGACAATTCTGTTCATAATTTGTCAAGCTCATGTTCAAAATCCGTCGTAGGTTATTTTCACGATGACAACATCTGAACCACAATTCTTCTATTTTCGGTTTTTAAAATGCTTTTGTAGATTGAAAGTCTGTGAGACTTACAGATTTCGAACAATGTTGCTCGTTTCTGAAAAGTTTTTTGTTTTTTTTTGTTCTGCAGGGCATAATCTGCTTTCCGTTTATCTTTGTAAGAAATTTGGGGCCATGACTTTGAAGTTAGAAATGGTTATTGGATTTTCACTGTGCCGATAAAGCGCCAAACATGGGCTGAGCCTCATAAAAGTCAAGCAATCTGTCAAAAACTACGACCAAAAAGTAATTTTGATTCAATGTAACAGCAGTCAATGCTTTAATGTGAACAAAAAAATTGATCAAACCTACTAGTCAAGAACTGCTTCCATCGGACGATTGTGTTCATAATTTTATAAGCTCATGTTCAAAATCCGTCCCAAAACTAGCACATTAGGTAGAATTCCGCTATCGTTACTTCTAGCTTCATCTGAACCATAATTCTTCTGTTTTCAGTTTTTAAAATGCTATTGTAGATTTAAAGTCTGTGAAACTTGCAGATTTCGAACAATTTTGCTCGTTTCTGTTGAAGTTTGTTGTTGTTTTTGTTGTTCATGGCAGAATCCGCTCTACTTTTGTCTTTGTAAGAATATAAAGGCTATAACTTTGAAGCAAGAAAGGGTTGTTGGATTTTCACTGTGCCGATAAAGCGCCAACGTGAGCTGAACTTCATGAAAGTCAAGCCAAAGAAATGATTAAACGTTCTTACTTTTAAGAACTACGACCTCAAAGTAATTTTGATTCCATTTAATCTCAGCCAATGACGGCAGTAGAAAAAATAGCAATTCCGCTACAGTTACTTTTAGCTTCACCTGAACCATAATTCTTCTGTTTTCAGTTTTTAAAATGCTATTGTAGATTTAAAGTCTGTGAGACTTGCAGATTTCGAACAATTTTGTTGTTTTTGTTCCTCAGGGCAGAGTCTGCTCTCTTTTTATCTTAGAATATCGAGGCTATGAGTTTGAAGCTAGAAATGTTTGTTGGATTTTCACTGCGCCGATAAAGCGCCAAACGTGGGCTGAACCTCATGAAAGTCAAGCCAAAGAAATGATTAAACGATCTTACTTTTAGGAACTACGACCTCAAAATAATTTTGATTCCATTTAATCTCAGCCAATAACAGCAGTGAAAATCACGGCAAACGTTCTTCACAAGAACTGTTTGCTACTTGGCACAACTTTTGTTATAATTTGTCGAATTCATGTTCAAAATGCGTCACAGAACAATGAACATGCTTATGTCAATTGCTTTTTGTTTCATGTCAATCGTAATACTTCTGTTTCTAGTTTGAAGACGTTTTTTATAATTTATTGAAAGTCTGTCGGCTTTGATAATTTCGAACAAATTTGATGTTTTTATGGGCTATGACTTTTAAGCTATAAAATGTTTTTGTTTGAATGGTGTTCCAAAAAGCCGCCATCTTGGATTTTCATCGTGTCAGTAAAACGCCAAAAGAGGGCTGTACTTCATTAAAGTCAAGCAATCTTTCAAACACTACGAAATAAAGTAATTTTGATTCAATTTAACAGCAGTCAATGCTTTGATGTGAAAAAATATATATTGATCAAACCTTCTTGTCAAGAACTGTTTCCATCGGACGATTGTGTTCATAATTTGTCAAGCTCATGTACAAAATCCGTCACAAAACTAGCACATTAAGTAGAATTCTGCTACAGTTGCTTTCTGCTTCATCTGAACCGTAATTCTGTTTTCAGTTTTTAAAATGCTTTTGTAGATTGAAAGTCTGTGAGACTTGCAGATTTCGAACAATTTTGTTGTTTTTGTTCTTCAGGGCAGAATCTGCTCTCCTTTTGTCTTTGTAAGAATATCGAGGCTATGACTTTAAAGCTAGGAATGGTTGTTGGATTTTCACTGTGTCAGTAAGCGCCAAACGTGGGCTGAACTTAATGAAAGCCAAGCCAAAGAAATGAGTAAACGATCTTACTTTCAAGAACTACGACCTCAAAGTAGTTTGGATTCCTTTCAATCTCAGCCAATAACGGCAGTAAAAAAATAGCAAACGTTCTTCACAAGAACTGTTTGCCACTTGGCACAACTCTTTTTGTCAAATTCCTGTTCAAAATACGTCACAGAACGATGAACTCGCAGATTGAAAGTCTGTGAGACTTGCAGATTTCAAACAATTCCGCCCGTTTCTGTTAAAGTTTTAGCTCTATTCAAAACGCTTTTTTGCTGTTTTTGTTCTTCAGTGCAGAATCCGCTCTCCTTTTATCTTTGCAAGATTATTGAGGCTTTGACTTGAAGCTAGAAATGGTTGTTTCGTGTTTCTAAACAGCCGCCATGTTGGATTTTCAGTGTCAATAAAGCGCCAAACGTGGGCTGTACTTCGTTAAAGTCTAGCAATCTTTCAAAAACTGCTACCATAGAGAAATTTTGATTCAATTTAGCCTCAGTCAATACTTAAAAATAAAAAAAATAGCAAATCCACTTGTCAAGAACTGTCTGCTATGGATAACTCTTTTCATTAATATATGAATTAGCTCATTGAGGAGAATTCCGCTACAGTTCAGATTACATTTTTAAAACTAAAAAATTTGTGAGCCTTGACGATTTTGAACAATTTTGATTGTTATCAAGCCTTGTTGACGTTCTTTAAGGCAGTCTCCGCTGTCAAACTTGAAGAAGCTAAAAGGTTTCCATTTAAGTCAAGCGAAAGCAATGATTAGAAGATCTTACTTTCATGGGCTAAGTTTTTGTAAAGTAATTTTTATTCAATTTAACCTTAGGCAAAAACGGATGTAAAAAATGAGCAACCTACTACGCAAGAACCATTTGCTTCTAGAGACAACGCTTTTTACTTGTCAAGTTCACATTTTAAATACGTCACAAAGCGATGAACTCGCAGAATTTTCTTTTGCTTCCTCTGAACTGTTATCCTTCCTTTTTCAGTTTGAAGACGCTATTTTTAGAATTGAAAGTCTTAGCCTCGATAATTTTGCGCTAAGAGGTCATTGGACATCGTTTTAATCATAGTTAATAGAGGGAATGGTTATGAAACCCGACAAAGTTCTTTGTTGTATGTTTTTGTTCTCTTTTTTGGCCTTGACCCTGCACAAAACACAATAGTTGTTTACTCCGTACTGAGGAACTAACCAATAGAAACGTGCTGGTTACGTAATTCATGCATAACGTATGAACGCAAAACAAAAGATTGTGCAGGGTCGTGGACCTTCTAACATAAATCTTGGCATCTTTGTTTGCTCCTTTGATGTTTGCCGGGCTTCATAACCAGTCACCTCCATTAACTATGTTTTAATGAAAGTGAAATTTATATGATTTTACCTTCGAAAAACGATTAGTGGGTCATATCTTAAACAAAATAATAGTGATTTGGTTTTTCAAACCTGTACCATTTTCTTAAAATGAGTAAGTTCGTAGCTGGTCACGTGACCAAAATGTGATTTTTTAAAATTATGAATTACCTCTTTCTGAACACAAATTTTGCACTTAAACTTCAAGGATAATGTGATAACGTTACAGCACATGTGATCGTAACTACCAAACGTTTAACAAGATATAAGCTAAAAGTAGTTTTGGCCTCCATGTTGGAGGGTGGCACGGCGGCCAATACAAATCATACTACTTTGTTGAAAAATTAAAGTGCCATAAAATATCTTCCTTAAATTCGTTTCCTCTCAAATTTTGGGTGTAAGATAATTTTTGTCTGCTCTGTCAATTTTTGGCATCAGCAAGGTTCCAACTCATTGTTTAAAGGAAGCATTGGTCACGTGACCTCTTAGTGCAAGTGGCCTATTTCATCGTGTTTTAGCTCTACTCAAATCCTTTTTGTTGTTATTATTCAAGGCAATATCTGCTCTCCTTTTTGATTGCAGGAATATTGAGGTCCGACTCTGAAGCTAAAAATGTTTGTTTATTTGGTTCGTGTTCCAAAGAGCCGTCAGAGAGGGCTAAGAAACTTTATCTAAGTCAAATAAAGCAATTATTAAACGATCTTACTTTCAAAAACTACGACCATAAGGTATTTTTGATTCAATTGCTTCAAGGTAAAAAAAAATGAGCTAACATGCATGTCAAGATCTTTTGTTTGCCATGGACAACTGTTCTACCATTAGAAAGTTGGATATTGCTCTAAGAATACCAAAGTAAATTTGTTAACACTCAACTGAACAATGGCACTGCCTTCCAGTCTGCGTAGATTTAAAATTGAGTACTGAACTTTGTAGCCAGTATATTCCTGTCGTATGTCTTTTAATTCTTCGATGATTTGTGCTTAATCTGAAACTTAGAGCTTTGTTTGCCTGATGTGTAAAACGGATTTCTCTCTTTACTTTGCGTTTTTATTTTCATTTTTGACGTCAATTCAAGTGAAAGTGGAAAAATGCCATCGAATCGTATTGTTTGCAGGACTGTCCAAAATAATTGAAGAATTCCACGGTTTATTAAGCAACTGTATCCGTTTTGGTTTTCACCTATAAAATAAACTAATTGTTTGTGCACCTCTGTTTAAACAGGAACAATAAGTGAAAAATGTAGTAAGAGTCTTAAAAACTTTGTCCTATGTTGATACCCGAGTGTGAAAAGTTAAAAAAGCCGATTCAATGTCGTATCTAATGTTACCAAGGAAATTCAGAAATTCTTTTTGCAACACAGTTTTGTTTGTAAAGTCACTTGAATATAGGAAACAATATACTCGTGTTGATTCATTGGCCTTGTAAAATTTTCAGACAATATTTTTTAGCAAACATTTTTATGCTAAAATCTAAAATTTCTATGTCTGTTTATGTGGTCTGCAAAACCTCTGTTGGAATAGTACGCGCTGATTGCACCTTTTCTTTACAAAAATGCACAAAAAAAACTAAAAATGCGTGACAAAAATGCCCCACTTTTTTCAACCAGACTTGAGTTTTATAAACTAAGCTACTTAGATGACAGGAGAACACAGGACCCTCAGAAATTAAGCAGCTTTTCCGCGCATGGTAAGCACAATTTGAAAAAAAAAACTTACCTTTTTGCTGTTGAACTGATTTAACAGGCCAATTTCACGATGACATAGGCTCAACTACAAATTCCACAATTCATTTCGTTCTTGCCTTCTAGTTAATATTTACCCCTCCCTCTAAGATTTAGAAAACAATAGCCCCATTTTACACATGAAAACAACCAAGGATTCTGGTAGATGTAGTCAAGTGATATCATCTTGCAAATGTCCTATTACAGTTGAAGAAAAACTAAGCAGCTTGAAAATATCTATGCATTTAACAAGTCTGCATTCTCTTGTCATCCAACTAAAAGTTAAAGAGCGAAATTTCAAGGAAGCAGATCTTTTTAAGGTGGCTTTTGTAGTAAGCAAAACTTAAACTGTATCTTGCATTATCAATGAAAAATTCCCTGCAGTAAATTGAAATGCTTAGTTTTATGTGCATCTCGAGAAAATTTGTTGCAGTTCGTAATTTGGCAAATTTGGCAGCGAAATTGAACTGAAGTGAAGTGCCTTATGCATGCCTTATAGTTTGACATTTCCACCTTAAAGTGATCACCTTGCATCGCCAACTTATTTGATGTAACTACTGAAGGTAACCAAAGACGCCTAGCGTTATAATGCTAATGGACAGACACTTTGAGCGGTCGCGATCTTTTCCACAAATAGACAAATTAAGATTCCCTTTTTAAATAGTTTTACGTGTACTTTTAACAACGACTAGAAAATGCACCTTTTCTAGGTGCTTTTAAAAAAATTCTAACCCCCACCACCCGTCTGAAAAGTACAAAGTCGAAGTAATTGTTGTAGCAATCGAAACAGTAATTTCGTAGTTAAACCCCTGAGATCGCTGCTCAACCTTTCCGTTCAATATCTGTTGCTAACGCTAGCGCCCTTGTGGAAACCATGATAAAATGGTGGCTGCAAGTGTACGATGATTTGTCTAACCTCAAGTCTAACCATTCAAAATTTAAGCTTTTGACCAGGACGTTTTGTGGTAGTGTTTATCATTTTAGAACTTTCCTGTACTTTTGATTACCGTTCTGTGGAATACGAAATGTAAATTCTTCTGTGCATGAAATCCCGTTTGTGTGAGATGACAAATAATTTTATTGATAACAAGTGGCAAATAATTTCATGATAGTGACACTCAGCAAAGTTTAATCGGCCTGGGAAAAGCGGATCTTGCTTTTTAAGTATGTGAATAAAACCCTACAAGTCCTCGAACACTAATCAAATGGGTATTTCTAATTCAGTTTTAGTTATCTAGTGACGCGTTGACTATTTAGCTTTGGTCGTGATTCTAATGCTCAAGTCTGTGTATGAAATAAGAATTTGGACAGCCACCATTTTATTTACAACAATTTAAATTATACTTTCAAAACTCCTTATCTTTGAAGCGTTTCCTGCTGGGATATTGATTCCATCTTCTTTGTTGTTCGTCTTCTGACAGCAGGTCCTCCTCGTCCAATGTTCGTCCCCAGACAGCTTCGTGAAGGGTGTTCTGGATTACAAGAAAGGAAATATTATCATTGAGGAGAACGTGAAGAAAGTGCATCTACAAGGTGGAATACAAGACTACAAAATGAGTCATAATTCAATACAAGACATTTGTACTTCTGTATTTGCTGTGGCGTTTTGCCGCTCAGAGTTCATTCTTGTATTGGAGTAAGGTAATTTTTTAAAACCCAGGAATAAGAGAACAAACGGTGTATTCTTGTCTTGTCTGAATAAAAACTATTTATAGGTCAAGAGGTGTCGTAAATTCACTCGCACGAAGTAAGCTTAAAACTTTCAAAGCGTCGAATTCCAAGAAGCTAACCTTTTCTTTTAAACTCTCTTGCTTGAGATTTTCAAAGCGCAGATTGGTTTATTTGAATGTTCGTTCTAGTTTGCATCGTAAAGTATCACTTGGTAAGCTTAAGCTTTTATTTATTGTGGGTATGAAGTTAAACACCAAAATTTTAAAGTGGAATTTTAAACACGCGGCATTTCTTTCTAACAAAATATTCTACAAAGTTCTACAGCAAAGTGAAATAATATTTCAAACAAGAGCTAACCTTTGTACTTGGTGAGTTGAAAATTCTCTTTCCATTTCGTCTCGTCATGCTGTCCTTGTATATTCCCTTTCCATTTCTTCTCGTCATGCAGTCCTAGTGAAAAAGAATGGAGGAGTTCAAAAGAGTTCCAAAGTCTATTGGTAACTTTTGAAAAACACATTCACAAAAATCCCCAAAATCAGTACTTACCACAGGTTTTTTGGTCTAAAATGTTGTCCTAGCGTCTTTTGGTGAGGGCTCAGACCGCTTAGATATTTGTTAACTTTCAAACAGTCGAAGAGGTCACGCCGAAGCCAACAGTCAACTGTCGAGAACCTCACACGCGTGTTTTTGCATTAATATGCATGAGGAATATGAGCCAATCGTCAATCGTTATACATTGGTTTCCAAAAAAACTTAGAACGTTCTGTAAAACAGAAACAACCGAACAAAACGGACACAAAAACCAAGGAATGATAAGCAAAAAGAAAATATAATATTTTTTGGTTCTTAGTATCTTTTTTTTTTCAGTTAAAGATTCCGCCTCCTCCTTCCTTACCCAACGTATATCCGGCATGACGTGTCATTTATATTCACAAAAAACTTAAAAGACTTAAAGATACCTGCAAATTCCAGCTTTTTCCTTCGTAAGCTCTCTCCAAGAGTTTCCGTTTTCTAAACGATTGATGTCGTTGTAGAAAAAAGCAGCAAAAAATAAAGACAAAGAAAACAAAATATCATGACACAAAGTGATCCGAAATCGAACCCGGCCTTTTCAACCATCGCTCTCCCTCTCTCACCGCTACACTACAAAGCTTTGACGCCAGAAAAATGGCAAGTTTAATTAAATAAAGATAAAAAGTTATATATCATTTAATAAGGTATATATTACTATAGTCGCAAAAAAAGTTACAAATTACAAGTACTTGTTAAGTTTGGCTTTCCCTTTAATAAACGACTGATGTTGTTGTAAAAAAGAACAAAATAAAAAATAAAAACAAAGAAAGCAAAAGCTCATAACCCGAAAGAAAAAAATCGAACCCGGTAATTTCAACATACAATCTCACTCTCTTACCACTACACCACAAAGCTCTGACGCTAGAAAAATGGCAAGTTTTATTAAATAAAGATAATAAGGTATATATCATTTAGTCACAGAAAAAAATCAAAATTACAAATAGTTGTAAAGTTTGGCCGTCCCTTTTGTAAACGGTTCATGTTGTTATAAAAAAACACAATAAAAAATAAAACCAAAGAAAGGAAAACTAAAGAAGTGATCCGAAATCGAACCCGGCCCTTTTAATAACTAATCTCCCGATCTCACCGCTACACCACAAAGCTCTGATGCCAGAACAATGGCAAGTTTTATTAAATCAAGACGATTAGGTGTCTTTTTTCAACTCATAATCTATCATAACCAACTCTGACATTTTTTGTCTTTAATTCGACCGAGGCCCAAATTCTGACCGTTTTTAGTGTATTTTAACCTATGAATTTCTGTTGATCACATCATTATGCAGAAAATATTTTTCAATGTCGGTCGCTAATATTGGTATTGACTGTTTGCGTGAGTATATAACCTCCGGCGCATTGGTGATTAAATGAGCCGATTTGGCTCGCTTTGCCGAGCTGACTTTGATCCCGACATTACCCATCTTGACCGGGTTTCCAGCTAATAGAGCTAGCTGGATGGTCGTGTAATCCCAAACCGGGCCACCTCCGCTCGTGTAATCAGCACCGAAGGAAATCAGATTTAGGATTGGCTTTGTATACCAAACTTCCTTCAAAAGTTCCCTTTTAACAATACGCCATAATAGGCGATGCGCGTGATTCGAGGTAGCGCCCACGTTCCACGCGTCCCTTGATGCTTTTAAGGAAACTATGTAATTGTTAACCTGAGATCAGGCTCAATTTTCGTTTCGCTTTGTAAATAACATTCCGGCGGGCAAGGCGAAACGAAACCAATTTTAGCGCTGGCCGTTAGAGAGAATGTATGAGAAACGCTAAAATTGGGTCTGATCTCAGGTTATGAAATTGTAAGCCGTCTAAACCAAGCCGCAGTGGTATCACATGGTTACCATGGCTACTTGAATGAACGCTGTGGCGCTTAATACATTTTTCGGTCTTCGATGAAGCGTCCGTTCCAAGGCAACGTTGATTTAGGGAGTAGTGTTTTAGAAAAGGGATTTTAAGAGTAAAATTTGTCTAACCTGGTGCTCAGATGGTGTTCGTCTGTGGCTTTGGAAATGTCAATTCGTTCCGAGGTATTTGCTACGTTGAATACTGTTTGGACTGCTCACGCGCACGTGATGAATTAAACTGTGGAGTCAGTATAAGAGACTGGGGAAACTGCCCACCTACCCCTCCCTTAACCTAACATTTTGCCCACACAGACGAGTGTGGGAAGGGAATTCAGTAATGCTGCAAACTGACGCTTATAAGCCACCCTCCCCCATTTATAAGAGCCCCCCCCCCCAACCTATCATAGGCCAATCTACAAATAAGCATAAAATAAAACCGATCATAAGGCTTCCTCTGATATAAACCCCTCAAAATGTGTTGAGGAGAATTTGATTTATTATGACGTTTGAAATATAAAACATCAGTAATTACAAATTATATTTTGAATCCGGTTATAAGCCTGCTCGGATATAAGTCGCTCTGTTTATAAGCCTTTCTAAAACCCCTTGCGAAGATTTGTAACCCAGGGGTTATTAGCGGCAGTTTGCAAAGATTAAAAAAGCCCCACACCCTCGTAAAAGTGTGTATCACTTGTCTGAGCAACAACGCTTTGAATATAAACTGTACAGTCTTTCTGGAATTACAAATGACTAACCACGTTCACTTACAGAAAAAAAAATTGAAAATTTCAACTTCTTGTAAAGTTTTTCTTTCCTTTTTCTAAACCGTTGATGTTGTTGTAAAAAAAAAAAACACAAGAAAAAATAAAAACAAAGAAAACAAAAAATCATAACTCGAAGTGATCCGAAATCGAACCCGGCCCTTCCGAATAATTGTTCTCCCTCTCACCGCTACACCACAAAGCTCGGACGCCAGAAAATCGGAAGGTTTTATTAAATAAAGATAATTAGGTGTCTTTTTCAACTGATAATCTGTCGTAACCAACTCTGATATTTTTTTTTTCTTCAATTCCAGTAACGCCCAAATTCTGATCTTTTTGAGTGTATTTTAACCTATGAATTTCTGTTGATCAAATCATTATGTACAAGATATTATTAAGTGTCGGTCGCTAATATTGGTATTGACTGTTTGCCTGAGTATATAACCTCCTGCGCATTGGTGATTAAAGGAGCCGAGTTGGCTCGTTTTGCCGAGCTGACTTTGATCCCAACATTGCCCATCTTGACTGGATTTCCAGCTAATCGAGTTAGCTGGATGGTCGTGTAATCCCAAACTGGGCCAGCTCCGCTCGTGTAATCAGCACCGAAGGAAATCAAATTTAGCATTAGCTTTGTATACCAAACTTCCTTCAAAAGTCCCCTTTTAACAATACGGCATAATAGGCGATGCCCGTGATTCGTAGTTAGTGCCCACGTTCCACGCGTCTCTTGATGCTTTTAAGGAAATTATCAAATTGTAAGCCGTCTAAACCAAGCCGCTGTTGTATCACATGGTTACCATGGCTACTTGAATGAACGCTGTGGCGCTTAATACATTTTTTGGTCTTCGATGAAGCGTTCGTTTCAAGGCAACGTTGATTTAGGGAGTAGTGTGTTAGAAAAGGGATTTTAAGCGTAAAATTTGTCTAACCTGGTGCTCAGATGGTGTTCGTCTGTGGGTTTGGAAATGTCAATTCGTTCCGAGGTATTTGCTACGTTGAATACTGTTTGGACTGCTCACGCGCACGCGATAAATTAAAGTGTGGAGTAAGTATAAGAGACTGGGGAAGCTGCCTACCTACCCCTCCCTAAACCTAACATTTTGCCCACACAGCCGAGTGTGGGAAGGGAATTCAGTAATGCTGCAAACTGACGCTTATAAGCCCCCCCCCCCCCCCCCCGCCCACCCAAGCAATCATAGGCCAACCTACAAATAGGTATAAAATAAAACCGATCAAAAGGCTTCCTCTGATATAAACCCCTCCAAATGTGTTGAAGAGAATTTGATTTATTATGACGTTTTGAAATATAAAACACATCAGTAAATACAAATTATATTTTGAATCCGTTTATAAGCCTGCTGGGATATAAGCCCCTTTGTTTATAATGAGCCTTTCTAAATTGTACAGTCTTTCTGGAATTACAAATGACTAACCACATTTACTAACAGAAAAAAAATTGAAAATTCCAACTACTTGTAAAGTTTTTCTTTCCCTTTTCTAAACATTTGATATTGTTGTAAAAAAAAAACACAAGAAAAAATAAAAACAAAGAAAACAAAAAATCATAACCCGAATTGATGCGAAATCGAACCCGGCCCTTCCGAAAAATTGCTCTCCCTCTCACCGCTACACCACAAAGCTCTGACACCAGAAAAGCGGCAAGTTTTATTAAATCAAGATAACTGGGTGTCGTTTTTCAACTGATAATCTATCACAACCAACTCTGGTATTTTTTGTCTTTAATTCGACTAAGGCCCAAATTCTGATCTTTTTGAGTGAATTTTATCCCATGAATTTCTGTTGATCACATCATTATGTAGAAAATATTTGTAAGTGTCGGTCGCTAATATTGGTATTGACTGTTTGCCTGAGTATATTACCTCCAACGCATTGGTGTTTAAATGAGCCGAGTTGGGTCGCTTTGCCGAGCTAACTTTGATCCCAGCATTACCCATCATTGTAATCCTAAACCGGCCCCGCTCCGCTCGTGTAATCAGCACCGAAGGAAGTCAAATATGGGCTTAGCTTTGTATACCAAACTTCCTTCACAAGTCCCATTTTAACAATACGGCATAATAGGCGATGCGCGTGATTCGAGGTAGCACCCGAGTTCCACGCGTCTCTTGATGCTTTTAAGGAAACTATGAAATTGAAAGCAGTCTAAACCAAGCCGCTGTGGTATCACATGGTTACCATGGTTACTTGAATGAACGCTGTGGCGCTTAATACATTTTTCGGTCGTCGATGAAGCGTTCGTTCCAAGGCAGCGTTGATTTAGGGGGCAGTGTGTTAGAAAAGGGATTTTAAGAGTAAAATTTGTCTTACCTGTTGCTCAGATGATGTTCGTCTGTGCCTTTGGAAATGTCAATTCGTTCCGAAGTATTTGCTACTTTGAAAACTGTTTGGACTGCTCACGCGCACGCAATAAATTTAAGTGTGGAGTCAGTATAAGAGACTGGGAAAACTGCCTACCTACCCCTCCCTTAACCTAACATTTTGTCCACACAGCTGAGTGGGCCAGGGCAAGGCAATTCAGTAATTCCGCAAAGCCCCACACCTTTTAAAAAGTGTGTATCACTTGGTAGCAACGGAACGCTTTGAATATAATGCAAAGTCTCTCTGGAATTTACAAATGACTAACCACACCATTCTTCTTTCTTCTTTGAACTATTTCCCCTTCCCCCCGCCCCTCTCCGTTAGTTAATTCCTTTGCCCTTTTGTATTCCTTATGCTAATTACGTTAAGAGGCAGCCCACCCCTCCCCCCAAACAAAATGGGAACTCCAGGAGTTTATTTGCCTGTAAATATTTGACAAACAGAGATGTAGACATAATATGCTCTCCAAACCCAAAATACGATTTTTTTTGTGTGGGTGCTATTGGTAATGACTAAAATAAAGGGAAGGAAAAAAAATCTATTTCGGATTCGAGCCTTCGACCTCGGCTCAATCTGGCGCCACAATAACACGGCGAATAACACGTATGAAGATTGAGCTATTGAGACAAACCTCTAAACAAGATGATAAAATTAAAGAGCCCATTTTACCCAAAATGGCGGTCCGATGGATCGACCTGATTGATACATTTTAAGCATCCACAGTCCGTCCGTTGAACTTGCCCTTACAAACTTATGCCTTTGCACTGTGACTTCCTTGCGCGCGAGAATATTAATAACCGTAGACAAACCATCCCATTTTGTATCTCTAAATCACAGTTCAAAAGCCTCGATCTTTAATGTAAACCCGGCACGCAGGCAAAACTACACCCTGTCCTGTCGTTCTTCAACGATAAGTTAGGCCAGACAGAAGCCTTAAACATTTGTAGACCACTGATAGATTTGATACACTAAAGATTTATGGATAATTCATTAAACAAATAATCGCTGACAAAAAGCCGCATTGAAGTAAAGTAATTTATCTTTTATTGAAACATTTCATTTCAGATTACAAGTTACAAACTACTGATCACTCTTTAGTGAACTTCAAAATAGGAAGTTCATTTTAATTACTGCTGAGAGGTTACAAGGAATCGAAGAATGTTTAGAATATCTGAAGATTGTAAAACGTATCTAAATAATGTTGAAAAAATCCTAATGGGAGAGGAACCTATGATCTTTTGTTACTAGTACCAGTGGCGGATCCAGGGGAAGAGCCCGGGGTGCCCGCCCCCTTATTTTTAAACCAAACTGAGGTCCGAAGAGCCGAAAAAATTTTTCTTAGGAGACCGTCCCCCCTTCATCTAAGAGTCTGGATGACCCGGCTCCCCCTTATCTCAATATCTGGATCTGGCACTGAGTACTGAGCAGTAGTACTCTACCATTGAGCAACAGGGGACTCCCAGGACCCAGTTGTTCGAAGGCCGATTAGCGCAAACCTGAGGTTAAATTTTAATCCGGGTTTCTTTTCCTTTAATTTGAAAGCATTTTCTCGGATAATTTTCTCTATTCTTTTAAGATCATCCAATCATTATATTGTGGATAAAAAGAATTTAACTGAATATGCTTTCTAAGCTTTCAAATCTGAATTCAGATATCGCACTAATCCTGGGTTATCTTAACCCGGCTTTGAACAACTCGGCCTTGAGGAGGAAACATCGTTTCTATTGAAAGCGTTAACTCTAATAACCCTATAATTCTATTGTTAACTTACTGAGACATCCTCTTTCATATGAAAATATCAGTTCTGTTTATAGATTTTCAAAAAGAATGATTTAAACTGAAGTAATCTTTTTAATGCGCCGTAATGTGTATACTAAATGATGGTCGCCATCAAAGTATAGACGCATAAGCTACTATTGACGAAATCTCTTTTCTCTGAAAACTAGTTTGACAGAAAAACCCTTATAATTAATTCTCCTTAAAGGAAACGGTCACTCCGGAAAAGACGTTAATCTAATATATAGTAAAAAAAATCATAACATTGTTCTCTTATCCATCTAAGTAAAACCCTGCAAATAAATGAATTATAAATAACGTGAATAAGATAATACCGTGAGTATTAAAGAAATGAAATGATTTAATTTCAAGTCTACTTTCATTAATGCTGTTTAATATTTGCCTCGTGGCCAGGAAAAAGCTTGGAACCGACTATTTGGACGAAGAGAAATAACTTAAACAGGGTATTGAAGGCTAATTGACTAGGCGTGAGCAACAGACAACCTCATCCCTTCCCACCCCACCCATTTTCTAAAGGAAAAAGCTCTGGGGAAGAGGTTGGACTAGAGGGTCAACTGGGCATGTAGCTGCTAGCCACATTTTCATAAGATACTTAAGCCCGATTTCCACATGATCGCTGCGATTGCTGTGATAAAAAAAATTCAGCGATCGCAGCGATTATAGCGATCATATGGAAACCACTCTTCAGCGATCGCAGAGACAACGATCGCTGAGATAGAAAAAGTTCGATCCCAGGGATCATTGTCGCTTTGATCCCTGGAATCCCTGCGATCACTAATTTTTTTTTTTAAGCGATCGTAGCGATCATATGGAAACCGGGCTTTAGGATTGGCACGTGTTCTGAAGTAAAACCCACATAGAATTTACAAAGTTTATGAAAGGACTTCTTACCGATAAAGTTGGTCTTTTGTTTGGCTAACTGAGCCTGTAGAGATTTCTGAGAAATACGAACAGGACTGCATCAAAATGACCATGGCTTCTTCAGCTCCATGTCCCATAAGCTGTTGAAATAATGGCAAGGTGCATGAATCCACCAGCACAACTAACAGGCTGGTCGAACCAGCTGGCCGTAAGTAAGTAAGGTACAGGACACCTACGGATAAAAATATTTATATTTACACAATTACATTTTTTTCAGCAAAGTGAATCTAATAAACAGCATGTGGTAACAATCCAGTTTGCGTGCTGAACCTTAAAACAATTTCATAAGATCCCAGATTCAGTCTTTCGTAACACACCCTGACGAGGTGCAACCTTAAACATCTTTTAACCCTTCGAACCCTAAGATCAAAATTTGAATTCTCATTTGTTGCCCCTATTCAGTTCCTACAGACGTAGTGTGGAGAAGTTGATAAAATATCAAGTGACTTCATCTTGTGTGATCAGCTCCGTAATTCTCATAACCATTCTGTTTTACAAAGCATTGATATTACAAGGAGAAATTTGACGTTAAGTTGATCACTTTTAGGGCTTAAAGGGTTAAACTTCGCGTACTCTACATTGTATACCGATTGAGAACGAGCCGAGTAACCTTATACAAATCACTTCATACACGGTTTTCTTTTTCATCTAAGTTGTTGTCATGCCAACAAGGTTATTTAGTTGCGTATGGCTGTTGGAAATTGAACAACCCAAATAATCAAATTTCCTGGCACAGTGTACCCTTCATCACTAAAGTATAAACTCTGTACAGTGGTTTGTATGCAGGGCAATAACTGAAGGGTATCTGGAACGAACCACCTTCTTTTCGGTCACTAACTAATACTGGATTATATGCCTAATTCTAGCTACCATCTGTTTGTAAAAACATAGTATTACAAGAACGAGGCTGGTAGTCAGACAAAAAGCTCAACTGTTGCTAGAAGAAGAGAAAGAAAAGGGTATTACATACCTTTTCCTTCTTAAAGTTAAGCTTCTTGCATTGGTGAGTGTCTTCAGACCGGCTTCATTGGTGACTTGTGGCACTCCAAGTGTTCTGTTAGTCTATGGAATTATCGACAGTGACATCTTGGTCACAAAGGTGCGGGGTTTGTCAGTACTATCTGTGAGAATGTAGACCTCTTTATAGTCAATACTTGCACAGTCTCTTATTTTTCAATTGTTGAAACCCATTAGTAATGGCATCTCTCTCTAGCCTCCCACCCTCTCCTCCACCGGCTATTTACCCCTACACTCTACTCCCTCCCAAAACACCTTTATCTACTTATGTATTCATTATTACAGGTTTACAGTGCAACTAGATTCAGTAAAACCTCCATCTGCCAGTACCTCTTGTAACCGACCACCATTCATTAACGACCATTTTTGTAACACTTTTAAAACGTGCCATTCCCAATAAAATTCATCTTTTGTACACTCAACCTGCAAAGGTTTCTGGGAATACAAACAGGACTTCATCATAATGACCAGGGCCTTTTCAGCCATCATAAGGTGCTCAAGTTTTGACAGATGCATGAACACAGGGTAACCAGCACACGCAGGGTGGAGAGCAAGGAATATCTTGATAAAAGCACGTCCTGGTATTGAATGTCTGTTTATTATGTATGGCTCATGTCCCTTGCCACAAGAACGAATGAAAAGTACTCATGCAAAACCATAATTCTTTTTTAATATTAATGAATATCCTGTTTTATGTAATGCGCTTTCATCACAGAAACTTTGCAGTTTATTTCCTGATTGTACTTTTTTCATTGCGGAGAACAAGAAATACAAGGCGGCGTAATGACCACATTATACACAGGGTTTGCTATGTACAATAGATAGGTTTGTTGTGAGTAAGAACGCTACTTTGTAAGGTTACCGTAATGAACAGTTTACTTGAAGCCAGCGGTCTTTGTACAGAGTCGTGCTGCACGTGTTCAGATCCTGACAACACAACCTAACGTTTAATGTACGTTTATTAAGGCTGGTGCCACGATCCAGCTAGATAAAAACGACTCTTGTGTTAAGATTGGCTACCTAAACGAGCGACATGAGCCTGCCTTGCCGGCTCGATATTTCCCGCTTTCGTCCTACAAAAAAAGGTCTCTAGGCCATCACTAATAAATCTTTTCTTTACCAGGCTTTTACGGTCAAGATGCATAATTTACTCAATGGTCACTTCCCAATACTGGTTTACGGGGTTATTGTCTGTTGTTAGAGACATGGTATTTCAAAAAGCAGAGTGCATGGTTACACAATTAAAAGGCTCGCCTATCACCGAGGGGAGAAAAAATACTTACCAGTGTACTAACCGTTTCCCTCCGTAGCTGCGCTTATACGTGTGTGTCTTCATACTTGATAGATGGTAGACAAGGAAAGTTAGCGGTCTTCCTGTTTGTGTTATATCCGGGACAGCTTCATTGCAATTGTCGGTGTATTCGCCTAAACTCTGTCTTTAGTAAAAAAAAAGGAACAAGGAAAAAAATGCAAAGTTAATGTTCGAAGTCATTAACAAAGAGGTTAAGGTTTAATTAAAGGAGGTGCGGGGTGTGTCAATGCTATCTGTGAGAGTGTAGTCCTTGAACAGTCAACTTTATACAATAGACAATAGTGAGACGTTTACGATAATTTGCATAATTTTTCCAAGTTTTTTCTTTACTCGTCCTTTCGTTATGAATCTACATAGGGATCAATTATTCATGCCAGTTCATCCGAGAAAATTCTTTTTGACAGTTTTTATCTGCTCATTTCCTAATTTGAGAAACTGTCAACTTAAGTTTGACGTTTACTGTTTGTCGTAACCGTGATTCTAAATCTCTAGAACAGGGAACTACTCAAATATTCGGAGTTTTGGCCAGGAGCGACGCGCGTCAACCGAAAGTAGACTTTTTGCATTCTTGGGCAGTTTTCCTGCAAACATTTTCGGTTAAATCATCTCTATGGAGTAAGACACTTAGTAACGTCAAGGCATATTTTAAAAGAGGGAAGAGGCCTCTGACTTAGTTCCGGTTGACGCGCGTCGTTCAAACACCTAACGTCCCTACACTTCCAATTATTACGGACACCCTACTATTAAGGAGAGGATGAAACAAACCTCAACTTTCACGGAATTTTTACTAATGCTATTACCGGAAATTGCGCACTCGTTAACGGTGATTTACTGACGATTTTGTCCATCGGATTTTGTTAACTGCAGGTTAACAGAAGTTTGGCTGTGTATTACTCGAAATCGGTACGGCAGAAGCTGCGGAATACGCGGCGTTTCATGCTCATTCTTTCTTTTGTTTTCTCACCGATCTCTATCTGAAAAACGTCCCCCGAAGATATGCAAATGAATGCCCACTTTATGCAAATTAATGAGTATAAAAAAGTCCAATCTTTCCAGTTTACGGCATCCATGCTTCTTCGTTTCCTCAAATTATGAAAATTTTCAGTCTCCATTCAACCTATCTTGATCACAGGTTCTCTCTCGCTCCCTTCTTTAGCAAGTACGACTTTTGTTAGGAGTTTTAAAAGGCTCCTGCGTTTGTCCCATACAATCTCACTACAACTAATATGTATTAGGAGGTACTCTCTTCTGCTTAGAAGGCAATAGCATATAATTAGTAATAGTTTACCTGTGTTTTTTTTAGTGTTTGCGATACACCAGCCTGACAGCCGAGTCTTTCTTTTGGCGTACTACAGAAAGCATAAAACGAGTAAGAACTTTGTTGAGCACGCGCTGCTTGTTGCTATGATACAGTTTCGAACCCAGGCCTAGTATAGCAGTGCACATGGTACAGCGGGCTCTGTTATGACCATCAGTTTATCAATAAAGGGATGTTCGCACTCGAAAACCCAGTTTGACGAGAGAAACCAAGATTGACTACTAGTCCAGCAGTTAGGGCGGTGTCGTTATCAAAGCCTTCATGCAGTTCAGGCGGAGCCTTCTTTCTCCTCCTCGATCAAGAACAAGACAATGGCCGGTCTCTGCTCACTGGAAGGCGATGCACAAACCATGACTCGTTCCTTCACGTGAAGCTACATGAGTATTAACGTGGGCCCATCGATAACTAGGTCACTACAATACCAGCACAATTCATTGATGTAGGCGTCATTCTCAGGGTTTTTTGTCGGTCGATTATTTCTATTTAAAATTCACAAACGGTCCTTGTTAATTGAAGAAAGAGATGAATACTGGATTTAAAACAAGCAAAGAAACACTTACCTTTTCCTTCTTTATTTACATGGTCAGGTTATTCAAACTTGGTGGATGCTTGGTGAAAGCAGGCGTTTTGCGTCAGTGTTCTTGTAGTCTTTGGTCTTTTGGTCACAAAGCTGTGAAAATGAAAATTGAATGGTCGCAGCAACTACATGAGAAATTTGTCTAAACTGACTGTGAGAATGCAGATGCTGTACAGCCTACACTTGCTGCCTAGTAGTCTCTTACTTTTTTTTAGTATCAAAACTCATTAGTAAGGATGAAAATGTTAGAGTATTGCATTCCTTTTAAGCCTTGCGCCATCTCCTCCACTGCTTATTTACCCCCGCTTTACTCCTACTAGAGAATATATCTGTATTTCCTCGAATAAGAGCCGGGTGCTTATTTAACGGTTTCTGGCTAAAGTGAGGAGCGCTTATTGGAAGGAAGGGGCTTAATTGAGGGTGGCACCTATACAATTTTCCTTTCAACGAACTTTTAGTTCATTTACCTTAATATTTAATAGAAAAAAACAACAGCATTGTCCAGGTAAACGTACAGCCAATACTGTATTTTTGGTTGGTAATCAAGGGTACCCAGGTCACATCATACAATTTACACGCACGCGCAGATGTATCGGTATGAAGATTGTCATTGAAGCTTCAAAAGTTAAAAATTATGTAAAGAAGCGATAGAAACAAGTTTTCATTATACCTAACAACAAAATGAGGAGGAAGCAGAGGGAGAGCTTATTTGAAAAGGGGCGCATGTTTGATATTGTGGCCTTGAGAGTACGCACATATTCAGAAATGGCACTTATTCGAGGAAGTCGACCGTGTTCATTGATAAATAATGTTTGCCAGCGGCATTTAAGAGCCAGTCTCTGTAAGATCCTCATATCAAGTTTTGCCCACAAAATGGATTTCGCTCATAATTTTTCTGTAGGTTTCTTTTAATAAGTATATAACAAATATGAAACTAGATTGGAGAAATTCGCTTCTGCAAATTTTTTTAACGAATTTTCTTTCGGCGCCACACGAGGACCTGAGATGCTTGTGAAATATGCAAATTTTGTCAAAATTCAACCGATTGCTTAGCCTGCGTAGCAGGCGTCGAAAGGGGTAGGGGGTAGGGGATAGGGAGGAAGGGAAAAAGGGAAGGGGGATTGGGGAGAGGGGGAGGGGACGCCTGCTCTAAGAACCCCCTTTTGTTCATATCTGCGGACGCTGGCGTCCTCAAATTCCTGATTGGCTGAGCCGTAATGAGTAACATATTGAAATGCCCGTTTCACAAATCAACAAAACGTAGAGATGGCGGCGGTAGACGTGGATGTCGTAGAGAGTGCTTTGAGAGATGTGAATTTATCTAGTGGTAGTAAAACTGTTTTAAAACCACAGCAAGAATCAGCAGTAAGGGCTCTTTTAGCCGACAGAGATGTTCTGGCGGTTTTGCGGACCGGATACGGCAAGAGTTTAATTTACCAAATGTTTGTACGCGCGAAGAACTACGAGCTAAATGGTAATGCGGCGCATTCAAGAAATCCGAGAGATTTTTCTTACCTTTGTTCTTGTGAGGTCACGTAAGTATTTTCAATTCTTCTGTTTTAACTCCTGTCCTTTTTTTTGTCAAAGAACTGGTTGGGCATAAATACATGGGAAAAAGGATAAAAAGAAAAATTCAAATTTTGCTTCGTTTTGTACGTCAAGTAGTCAGAGGAGTCGCGTGTCACTAAAATAAATATATACAAATAAAAGAAAATCAATATACAAATAAACAAAAGTGTACAGAATAAAAAAGAAAAAAAAAATCGTTTCTAAGAACATAGAATTATTTCATAAATGGAACTGGTTAATGTAAAAGCTTATTTGCATTTATTCACGTCTAGGGTTTATTTGTGCTCTAGTAATTCAATTAACATTCTGTGAAGGTATTAAAAGAATGAATGCCAGGCTTGATATTCTAAACAGAACAGAAAAGAACAGAACATAACATGTTATATAACATGGGTCATGTTATGTTATATAACATGTGCCATTTTAGGTTAACATAGGTAATTTTATGTTATATAACATGGCTCATGTTATTTTATATAACATGGCCCATGTTATGTTATATAACATGGGTCATGTTATGTTATATAACATGTGTCATCTTATGTTATATAACATGTGTCATGTTATGTTATATAGCATGGCCCATGTTATGTTATATAGCATGGGTCATGTTATCTTATATAACATGTGTCATGTTATGTTATATAACATGGGCCATGTTATGTTATACAACATGGGTCATGTTATGTTATATAACATGTGTCATGTTGTGTTATATAACATGGATCATGTTATGTTATATAAAATGGGTCATGTTATGTTATATAACATAGGTCATGTTATGTTAAATAACATGGGTCATGTTATGTTATATAACATGGCCCATGTTATGTTATATAACATATGTCTTGTTATGTTATATAGCATGTGTCATGTTAGGTTATATAACATGGGTCATGTTATGTTATATAACAAGGGTCATGTTATGTTATATAACATGGATCATGTTTTGTTATATAACATGGGTCATGTTATGTTATATAACATGGATCATGTTTTGTTATATAACATGTGTCATGTGTTATGTTATATAACATGGCCCATGTTATGTTATATAACATGTGTCATGTTATGTTATATTACATGTGCCATGTTATGTTATATAACATGAATCATGTTTTGTTATATAACATGTGTCATGTTATGTTATATAACATGGCCCATGTTATGTTATATAACATGGCTCATGTTATGTTAAATAATATGTGTCATGTTATGTTATATAACATGGGTCATGTTATGTTATATAATATGTGTCATGTTATGTTATATAACATGGGTCATGTTATGTTATATAACACGTGTCATGTTATGTTATATAACATGGGCCATGTTATATAACATAACATGGGCCATGTTATATAACATAACATGACACATGTTATATAACATAACATGGCCCATGTTATGTTATGTTAACATGGGTAATGTTATGTTATGTCAACATGGGTAATGTTATGTTATATAACATGGCTCATGTTATGTTATATAACATGTGTCATGTTATGTTATACTAGGGTATCTAAAAGATAGTAATGCTGCGGCACATTCTGTTGATAATGGCATTAGTTAGGCAGTGAGACTTAAAAGAATCAAAAATGACATTGAACGTCCTATTTACATGTTGGAAAGTACTAGAATAATTACTATCAGTCTATAGAAAGAACTCGTGGGAACGTTGTTTAGAAAATGATCAAGTGGTTATCAACTCTGGTTTTCCCACAGTAAATTGTAGGAAATAATAGAAATTCAGATTGTTTATCCATATATTTAATAAGCGGTGCACGATATTTTCTCTGGAAACACAATACTTTTCTTGCTGTTTGTTGCACTTTATTAGGTAACAGTTATTTAGCTATATATTTATAGAAAACAACAACACAAAAAACGGAAAAAAAAAGAAAGTAGCAATTAATAATTCGGTAGGACTCGAACCCGGCAACTTCGACTCGACGCGACTATACCTAACCACTTCACCGCAGAGGCTGAATACGAAATCGTTAGGAAAAGTCTTTCATTTTATTCCTGTTCCATGAAACTTCAGCCGGCAAGTTGATCGCCAGCCGCATTAACCGAGCTATAAACAGTGAAAAAACAATGTAAACGCATATTCCATGGCAATGAATGAATGAAAGAACATAGTTATGCTTTTCAAAACGCCGATACACGTCCTCGTCTGCAAAGTAGGGCACAAAACATATGTTTTGTTATCTCGATTTCCGCTGTTATTTTGAAGCGAATGGTCAAAATCACATTCATTTTCGGCTCATACAGTTTCTTAAGAATAGCATTGCATGACATTTTCTCACTTTCACATCAACTTCTAGCAAGGTGTAATTTAATTTCCTCAGTGTTGCGGACTCGAAGAGCAAATGCTCATCTTCTCGTCAGGATTAACACCTGGACGACTCAAAGGCTCGTGAATTGAAATCCAATCCCCAAGTTAACCATCGTACTCATCTCAAAGACTCCTGCGTGTCTTACAATTTGGTAAGACCTCTAACCGTGCTGTAGAAAATTTGCCACAAAGAAAACTCTAAGTCTGAGCAGCGAACGATGCACTCTCTCACCCACCGAACTTCCCCGTGTTTTTATTTGAGTTGTTCGTGGCGCAATGCACTGTGGTTAAATGCAATGCATTGTGGTAAAAAGTGTGGTTAAATGCAATGCATTGTGGTAAA
>NC_133211.1:8060346-8062846 GCF_958299795.1 Porites lutea
CTTGCGGATACGCGCAAGCATAACGTCAGATACCCAGGCGCAAAAAAATAACAGTGGCGCTACTAATGTTAGCTCCCCTAAAAAATGAAGCGTATTAAAGTGGGGTTGAAAAGTGAGATATTCGGATATCTTCGGATAATTGATAGCGAGTTATTTCCAGTCCACGGACTTTCTCCTAAATTTTTTGAAAGTATTTGTTCTCTTAGAAAATCCAGAATTTCGAGATTTCTTGATAGTTTTATACATACGCTAATTATGAGATTCCTTTTCTTCTTTTCTAACGATAAGTTAAATCGGTCAAGAAAAAAACAGCTTTCAGTAAGTTAAAATAAGTTTTTTGAAGGCGCGATCTTTGGTTCCACCGCTGAGCGTTCCTGACGGGCCCAAATATACGAGCTTGCAGTCTCCTTTAAAGAGTTGCTCGAAACTGTGGGCAAAATTTATTGCCAAGGGAAACGCACAACTAAAAAGCAGGCGGTATGCTTAGACCTAGGTCCCCTTTGCTCAATTTCAGAGTTTCCCCACCCCACCTAGCTTCCCCCTCCCGCCGGAGTCATTATTAGGAGCGCTTTTACGGGCGCGGTTCAGTCGTACTTGACATTTTCTATCAAACTGCTCACTTTTTCTGGCTTGGCATGTGCCATAACCTATATTTTGCAAAACATTGCTTAGAAATGCAAAACTTGTTCGAGTTTGCCAGAACTACAGAAAATTTAAACACAAGAAGTGCTCTAAAGTTACGGATGCAGGTTTTCTAGCCCCGCCATGTCTAGTCTGAAATCTTATGCGTGTCTTCGCCCCACCCCGAAACCTGCTGCGGCCCCTTAGGGGGTGGAGGGAAAGGACGGATGACATTTCAGACTACGACTTAGCGCTTTTTTCTAAGAGTACAAGTAAGGAATTCATAATCGTATTTCGAAACGAGCATGATGAAAACAAGAGACTACAGTGGAACCTCGATTTAAGGAAGGGCCAAGGGACTAAAAAAATTTCTGAGCCACCTAACGACGGTTTTGTTCTAAATTCATTTTCAATGGTGTACCCAGAGTACTTTTAGATCTCTAGAAATGCATCCTAAGCGGCTTGTAAAATCTGTTCCTGTTCGGTCATCCTAGGGGAACTTGCATTGAGTATTGTCGAAATTAGAAGGGCTTCAGTATTATTTTCCCAAAAATTTTAGATGAAATTTAACGTATCACGAAAGTGAGAATTTTTCTGATTCCTCTCTCAATCACATATTTGAATCCGAACATTTTAGGTTTCCTCTTTTCTTCGAAAAATTAGCCTAACCTGGGATGTAAAATGTGAAAAATTAAAGTTCAGAAAATAGTAGGGAATTTATAGGATAACCTTCGAAAATTGAACACAAACGGAACGGTCATCTAGAAATTTTTAGGCGTCCTCAAGCTATAGAAAATTCTAGGCAATATCTACTTCTCCGAAGATATATTTTACAGAAAACAGTCGTTGAGTGCCTCTGAAATTTGCTCGCCATAACGAGGTTTCGTTGTATGGAGGTTTCTTTTTCATACCGTAAATCCTCTATTAAGCCCCCCCGGGGGGGCTATTTATTTCAAGCCCATTTGAGGGGGAGCGGCTTAATGGAGACGGGCGGCTTAATATATTTAATTTAGAAACTACGATGGTATCGCTTCTCCATAAAGAACTAGAATACAAAGAGGAAAAGCTCAAGTACAGGAAGTTTTAAGTCATGCAGCCGAGGATCAAGAACAAATCCGAACTTCCAGCTGGTAAATAAACCATCCCGGATCAGTCCACACGAAGTTTTACGGTCGTGATTGATTAATACAGTCTTTCATCTTTCATTTATTAGTGAAGAATAATTAGGGGTGGGAAGTGGGTGCTTGATAGAGGGAAGGGGGGCCTTATTAACTTTCTTCCCCTGAAAAAGGGGGGGTTATTAGAGGGAGGGGGCTTTAATGTATGTTTTTCGGTATATTTCACTATTATCGAGGTAAAGAAAATCATTCGTAGGTTTTTTACATCGCGGTTCCACTGTATAAGGGCCTGCTCCTATAAAGTCTTTTGGGGAAAAAATATTTTTTTAGTGTTACGTTTGCAGGGTCGCTCTGGCGCATGAGTCAACATAACTAAGGATTTTGATTATTTACATGTTTCGCTTTTATAGCTACAGAGGGTGACCGGTGAGTTTCTTTTTCGGAATGGTATCTGTCTCCGTGGTATAACCTGGGTCTCAAAGTTCTTTGTCACGCAATCTCGTTTCGCTGAAGGCAGTAAAGGATTCGGGTCTGTTGTCAAATAATGTGTGGTAGGTCAAAACGTTTTCCTTTTTTATAGCTATAACGATCTGTTTCATGAGAAATGAGAGCATTTGAAAGAATAGCTACCGACACTATTAGCCGTTTTGTACATATATGAACGGCAAAAGTAAAAAAATACGCACGTAAGGGAAGTGTTGCAGTCAAGAAGTTCATAGCACACTTTCGCACAATAAAATTGCTTTTCCTTTTCAAAATTT
>NC_133211.1:8067846-8090346 GCF_958299795.1 Porites lutea
CAGTGGTGAGAAAACAGAAAACAAAGAAACAGTCGTCGTAGCATGACACTGCACTCTTCCTTTTAGATGTTAATAAACAGAAGTCCGTAAAATTAAACGCTTCTGCTGCGCTTTGTTTGATGTGTGTTCGGCCCAAATATAACAATAAAACAGACCCCAATGGATTATTCATTTCGCTGATGATTATTTTGATTAGAGGTCTTGTTGAGGAACTTATTTACACCAACTCACCAAGCAAGGTGCGGCTATGATTTCTCGCAGACACGAAAATCGACTGTTGGAAAACAAATAAACCGAAAAGCCGAGTAGACGCCTTTGTTGTGCTTTGTTTGAATGTATATTCGGCGCATATCAATTAATAAAACAGACAATAATGGAAAATTCATTTGGTTGATAATCAGTTTCCATATAGTTCATATTGAAGAACTCATTTACACCAGGCGAGGTATGCATATGATTTCTTATAGACAAGAAACTAGACTGTTAGCCTAGAAAATTGATCAAAATGAATCGTAATTTTACTCTTGAATATAAAAATCCTCTTTTGGAAGGTGATTGTGTTCGTGTCCAAAGGCATCTCGAAGAAAACGCCGTCCATGTGATTGCAATATTTTTGGTCCACATGGCTTTCTGTCCTGCAGTGATCCTTGGAAATGCTGCAATTTTACTAACAATTTGGAAAACTCCATCTTTGCATACACCAGCTTATATGTTATTGGCAAATCTTGCTGTCTCCGATTTTGCTACTGGTCTACTAATGCAACCGTTTGTTATAACTATTGTACTTTCTGCAAGCTTTGGTGTATCCCCTTCAACGTTTCGTTTTCTGTGTGCAGGGTTTAGTGCTTTAGCGTGTGTTTTAGTAGGAGTCTCTGTGTTAACCATCACAGCAATTGCGTTAGACCGACTCCTGGCCCTTCGATTGCACCTAAGATACTCTGTTATGGTGACTAAGTTTCGTGTAAACGTGGTTATAACTACAATTTGGCTGCTTCAGTTGCTTCAGGGACTTTCTCTGTTACTTTTTTACACTAAAAGTCAAAAGACTGAAAGTATCTTTGCCATAGCACTTTGTGTATTACTACTTGTTAACTTCAAAATTTATTTGAATATTTATCGCATTGTTCGGCGCCATCAACTACAAATTCACCAACAACAGCCTGGGGAGAATTCCGGAATTATTTGCAGACTAATAAGACTGAAGAAGTCAACTGTTAACACTTTTCTGGTATTTATTGTACTTCTTGTTAGTTACATGCCGTATATATGCGTCGTTTTGAGAGGTGAAAAGGTTTCCTATGCTGGTTATCATGTAGTTACATTTATGGTCGTTCTTAATTCATCGCTCAATCCCCTCTTCTGTTGTTGGAGAGTTCGCGAAATTCGTGCAGCGACAAAACAGTTAATTTGTTTGTAGCAGAACAAAAGGTCGTCGCTCTTTTGAGGCTAGTAAAGGTAGGGTGCTACCTCGTGCCCAGACATCTCTGGTACTCTCGATGAAAATATTCATAATAAAGTAGTCTTTCAAAAGTAGGTTGAGTTTGATCGTCCCGGGTGAACGTAGTCCTGAATAGGACTGTTGTTGTTGACAGTGATTGACGTTTCGACAACCTGCTGTGCGGTAGTCATCTTCAGAGTATAATACCATCAACTGACGTGATACAACTCACTTTGACTCTGAAGAAGACTACCGCACAAGTTTTTGAAACGTCAGTCACTGTGAACAACAACAGTCCTATTCACGACTACGTTCACCCGGACGATCAAACTCAACCTACTTTTGAAATGACTCCTGGGTTCAAACCTTTCACAAAGTAGTTTTTATTCTGATCATCCATTTTCCTTCTTCTCATTCTGTATATTTCTTCTTCTGTCTGCTGTCACCCTTAAGTGCATGCTCCATATTTTGCCTTTGCACCACCTCTTCAGTATTCTGGATGGCAAGATAAGAATTTTTATCTGGTGAATAAGTATTATACTTACTCAAAATGAACCTTCACAATATTCTCTCTCAGTACAATGAAATCATAAAATAACCTTAAACAGTCATGTAAATCATAATAAATTGCTTATGCTCACTTTAAAAATACAAGAATATCAGACAACCATAAAAAAAAAACTTAAAAAGGCATTGAAACGAAAATTAAAAAAAGAATGTAGGACCATATAATAACCGTAAATAATCATGGGAAAAAAAACTTTGAAAAATTCAGGAATGTCCAAGAGTATAAATTGCCACAAAGCATCGCTGTTTCAATTAAAAATAAGTACATGCGCAAAACTTTAAACCCCACTACTGTCTAATAACTGAACATGCAAGACAAATAATACCCATAGGATCAAAGGAGCAGTGATAGCAGTAGGTTGAATATATGTGTAGCCGAGAAGAAAGAACTACCATAGGAAATGGCTACATTATTAAAAAGCTGATTACGGGACAATGTTGAGTATAAAGAAATAACAATGGACTACTTGTTATCATTGTGATTTATTTTATAACGACTACTGTATTAAAAACCTCCGCCTCGCCCCCACTTCCTTACCAAGAGCAATAAAAACCACTGACCACTACCCTTAGTAATATAAACAGAACCTAGGACCCCAGGCTCCTGGCTTGATTATTGAAGTGATACGTGGTTACTGAACAATTTTTGTTACAAAAATGCTGGTGTATGTTTACTGAACTAATGTTGTGGTTAATGAACTACTTGTCTTTATTGAACTATTAATAAGCGAACGAAGCGCCTGAGGAGGAGGCTGGGCAGGTTTTTGAACAGCCTCAAACTGAGAATTAAGCGTGAACTTTTCATATTAACTAGAGCTACCACGTTTTAACCTAGACTACGAGTAGTCCCTCATTTTCCATCGGCGATTTTAGAGCGAGCGAAACGTGAGAGCGTGTGAAAATCACCCCACGCGAGAAAGGCGTCACGCGCGCCTGCGTCTCGCTCGCTCTACTGTCGCTGAGGGAAAATGAAGGACTACTTGTAGTCTAGTTTTAACCCGGGGGGAAGGGTAGCGAGGGGTAGTGGTTGACGAAAAAACTATTCCTCCCGCTTCCCTATTAAAGACAAGAGACCATATTTTGTGACCCTGATTCGTAACATTTTGCATACAGAACTATTTCAATTATTTTTCAAAATAACATTACAGAATTAGATTTTTAGGGGAAAATAAAAATTGTTGTTTCCGTTTAGCTCAAACAAGGGAGTGTCCCCATAAGTATCTTGAACGTTGCTATTTGCTTAAGGATGGTTTTTGTATATATCATTTAAAAATAACAGATAACGAATCTGTAAGCAGGTGACATAGACATGGTAAAGAATAATATTTTTACCATAGAGCTAAAATTTGAAGGATGGTTACATTAAAGCGAACTTTCTAAAATGTGGTTGTTTTACTATATTGCATGACTAGCATTCTTTACTGAGAGAATATAAATTCATACTTTGTTATAGGTGTTCTGTTTAATTTACTACTATGCAAATAGACCAAATAATCAACGGAACTAAGCATTTAAGATTTCAGTGTTTTTACCGAGTTTTTAATTTAGCCTCACTCTTCGTTTATTGATTCTTTGAAAACTACAGAACAATGAATAACAGTACTAACAAAATGTAATATCCGTTTGTCTTGATGCCAGCCTATCAAGTAAGCAAATTCAGAGTTTGAAGTGGAATGCACCTTGTGCATATTTGTAGGCCATAATTGAAATCAGAAAATAATGACATTAAAAATGAATGATGTTCAATTTCTTTGATCAAAAAACGTATTTAATTTAATAAAAGCTGCAGGTGTGGCTACAATTTCGTGAGGAAAATAGCTAAACGACAGACTGTATTTTGCTTGGAAACAACAGAAGAAAGTAGAAAAATATGGACAGTAATTTTACCCTAGACAATGATTGTCTTCGCCAGCGAATATATTTTCAAGCAAACGCCTTTCGTGCGATGGCAGTTTTCTTGGTCAGCATTCCCCTCTGTGTTATGACTCTACTTGGAAATGCTGCGATATTGATAACAATCTTCAAGACTCCATCCTTACATACAACAGCTCATATTTTATTGGCAGGCCTTGCTTTGTCAGACTTTGCCTTTGGCTTCATTGTACAACCCTTACTTTTGTCGATTTTACTCTCTTCAGGATATAACCATGATTTACCACTAGCAACAATTCGTCTGATGTGTTCAAGCTTCAACTGTTCGGCCATCGTTCTGTGCGGAGTTTCTCTGGGGACCAGTATAGCAATTGCGTTGGACCGACTGCTTGCTCTCCGCTTACACTTGAGATACGCTGTCATAGTAACTAAGTTTCGTGTTATCGTAGTTTTAACATGTATTTGGTTGTTTCAGGGATTTTTGATACCAATGTATTTCTGGCAAGTGAAAACCTTTGGCAGATTTATAGCCATAAAAATTTGTGTAGTTATAGTGGTAAACTTCGCCATTTATTTAAATATCCACCTCATCGTGCGACATCATCAGATTCGAATTCAGTATCAACACCCCGAGCAACTGGCCAACATTTTCAGCCTAAAAAGACTGAAGAACTCAGCTTTGAACACTTTTCTCGTATTTATTTTCCTTCTCGTTTGTAGCTTGCCTTTCCTTTATGTCTACTTTAATGACAGGGTTTCCATAACAATTTATTATATTGCAATAGCAACAATTTTTCTGAATACATCTTGCAATCCCTTTGTGTATTCCTGGAGACTTCGTGAAATACGTACAGCCGCAAAACGTATTTTCTGGACGTAAAAAAGAACGTAGGGTACGTATTATAATTTTTTTTTATTTTGGTTGGTTTGGTTGGTTTGCGTGGTAGCGTAGCCGCGTGTTCCCGGGGGAGGAACTCCGCATATAAAAGGGGTGGGGATGCTCGTCGTCTCGCTTAGGGGTGTAAATTTCGGATTTTGGTCTCACTTAGGGTGTTCTGGGCAAAACGCCATCATATGTAGCCGTGGAGGTCTCGTTTAGGGTTGCATGTGAAAAAATATAAAAATATGTGTATTGTCTGTGTTTTTACGTGGTCTTTTTTAGGGTCAAAAAAAGCTTGGGCTACGCCCGGATCGGTCTCTTTTAGGGGTTTAATTCAAAATTTTCGACGAGCATCCCCACCTCTTTCATATGCGGAGTCCTCCCCCGGGCAAGTGTTGTCTCTTAGCAAGCCTAGAACTACTACCTATGGACTACACTGTTTTTCATTTTTCTCCCCCAAGCAATAAAATGCTCTTCCCGACGAATTAAGGAACAGTAGTTTTCTTGAGACGTACACAAAAGTCGATACATTTGACTAGTTTCACTCATTTGTATTACAACAGTTTTAGACATCTTATTGTTTTCTTTTCGAAGGTAGTCGAACCTCTCGGTACGGACACCTCTCTAATACGGACAGTTTCCAATGTCCTGACAAAATTTTCATATATTTTCTTTTAAAAAAACCTCTATAGACTCTATAATACTGACTTTCTCTAATACGGACAACGGACACTAAATCTCGGCCCCAGAGAGTAAATTCATATAAACTTAACCCCTTTATTATGGACAGTGCGGTGATCAGGTGAATCCCGAATCCCAAGGAGGTGAATCTGCACAGGGTGAATCCACTATGCAAGGTGATTTCAAAAGCCCAGTCGCTGTATATTAAACAAAAATTTGAGAAAGAGTGTACAGAGGAACATAAACGACTTTTTTAAGGCTTGAATAACTACAGATAGCATAAAGATCTTTTTTATTACATTTTGCACTCTAGTTACTGTTTACAGCACTTGCAAAATAGCGAAAGACGCTTTCAGGTTTGGGCTTTACGTTACAAATTCTTATATGCAGCATTGCACTGTAGTTCGTTTAGGTTTGAAACAGTGATTGTACTTACTTAGTAGCTGAGATGTACAATGTTGTATGCTACTGAGAGACAGTGTCTTTGTACTGTGAATTAATAAATTTAAATGCAGTTTAAAGACGAGTGTGAGCCTGGTTTTAGCTACTGAACACTTAAAAATACAAGTGGAGTCATAAAAGCGACGTCATCGTAGTGACCTTCTTATACAGACACCTCTATAATACGGACACTTCGCTCTGTCCCTTCAGTGCCCGTATTAGAGAGGTTCGAATGTATAAGCAATTGTAGGAATTAAAGCTACTGTAAACTTTGAGGTGAAATAAAGGTTATGTATGTAACTTGGACTCATAAATAAAATGCGCAAGAATGTTACTACAGTTTCAAAGGAATACATTCACTGATCTGTTTACCAAATGGCTATCAATCGGGTTGACTCCTGATCATGCTTATTTAACTTGAACGTAGGCTACATTCATTATGTAAACTGCAAGGGGGTAGAGGATATTTCTTATGGGGTAATTTTTTTTTTCATATCCCTCTCATCATACAGAATATTTTGACACGCCCCCGTCTCCCTCCTTGACCAAAAGAAAAAAATGACAACCCCCAGTCTTGACTGAAAGGAAAGTAAAATATGGGCAATATAATGAGATGGTGCAGAGATAAATGTTTAGAATAGAGACTTTAAAACAAAGGGTAACAAAGTTATAGGGCCACAGATGTTCGTATTTCTGGTGTAAATTTGAAAGGAAATTGTAAGAGATTTATGCCAGCTGTGGCTGACAGTGGAAATTGCAATCTGGGGCCGAACATCCAAACACTACTTGATCGTCAGTTTTTGGTCCTTCAACTGCTAGAAGAGCAAAAATAATTTGGTTTTAGGAGGCATTAAAAAAAACAGTCCACGTAAAAAAGCGTCATTGTTATGTAAAAAAGCTGCTTTTTTACAAATCATAGTATGCGGTTGTAAACTGCTTTTTTACAAAAATATGTTCTTGTAAAAAAGCTGCTTTTTATGTAAAAATCCTACTTTTTTACAACTAAATAAGGGTAAAAAATCTGCTTTTTACAAATATATATATCTGTAAAAAAGCTGCTTTCTTATGCAAGAATTCTGCTTTTTTATTTAAAAGAGCTGTTTCTTACAAAATATATATTTGTAAGAAAGCTGCCTTTTGATGTAAAAATCCCGTTTTTTTACACATATAAATTTTCGTGAAAAAGGAGCTTCGTGCTTTTCCTTGCAGGCCATTTGACAAACTCATTTATCGAAATGGCTGTTTTCTATAACATGGTTCAAACATTATTGCGCTTCTCAAACCATACGTTATTAGACATCCGGCAGGTCACGTTCAAGCTTCGGTGTCCACACTACTTTGGTGTACGATTATGATAAAAAAAAGTTAAAGAAGACCAAAAGTGGACAACGTTTGGATGATAAAAAGAGATAAAAAACTAAAATTTACTAAATAAAACGTTTTGGTCAAAAGACGTTTATCAGTTACAAATAATAATACTTCAAACAAGACTCATATACTCGGTACAATACTAAAATAACACTGAATATGCCAAGGTTACATAACAAGTTGAACAGAAAACAAAGGATAATAGTAGACAAAGGGTAAGTAGCTAATTTTTAAAAAATACAAATTACACAGCATAGAAATCAGTAAATTATAGATACTATACTATACGTTACATATAGAAGTTTAAATCAAAAGGTACTAATGAGCTAAGAATAAACAATAACATAGTAAAGCTGCCAAAGCGCAATAGGTTCCAAATTCAAGGCCCCTGAAAATTCAAAGGTGAACACTTAAAAGATCTAAAAGGAGGGTTAGCTAGCACACAATTGGCATACATGTGAAGGACGTTCTCTCGCTTATTCATAACTCAGGCGAATTAGAGAATAGACAAGAAATTGTAGTTTTGGGGGTTTTCAAAGTTTTTTCTTCACTGTTTCTTGCGCCCCAGATATCTCTAGGGGGACTTCACGAGCTGGCCCGAATGGACGTAAAATTAGATGACACAGTTCAAGATGACCCAAGGGAAGCAGAGGAGGTGGGTTGTTTGAGGCAGTTGTGCTTATTTTATTCGTGTTTTACTGTTTATTTTTGATGGAAGATTACCTTATCAGTTTCCTGTACTCGAATTGTTTTTTGACTCTTTTGTTTGGACCTTGACATCATTTTGTTAAGTTTTTGGGACACTGATGACTTGTAAGGGAATGAGCTCACGTTTAGTTCCTGTTACGTCCTTCTTTCAATTCAAAATGTACAAACACCGTTGATTATTTCACATTGTCACCTAACTTCTGATTATTTTGCTTTGTGCCTTCGGTATTAGCGGGGAAGGAGGTTTCGACAGCGATTAAATGCCACCATGTTGCGATCTGCGATGTCATCCACTGCGTACTTACTTCTGCATTTCTTCATTCATGGAGGAAAAACTATGCACTACTGAATAAATTTATTGACCATGGTGCACGTCGAGGCGAAAGAGAACATTGTCGTATTGTCATCCATTTTACTAAAACTCGCGCACCGTTTACAGAATATAGAAAGCACTGAATCATGCACCGGCGTGATCAAAGTAATATTTACGACAATCATAATTATTAAAGTGATTTTCTTTCTCTTGGTAGCATATGATGCTCTCTCGTCTTGTTTAAATCCAAACATTCGGGATATTAAAGTTACTCGAGGCAGCATCCTGGAGGAAGTACTCTAGGTATACAAAGAAAGCGAAGACGTGGTGGAGGATCACCTACAAGCTTGCTTCGTTAGGGAGGACGGAATAGATGTCAGTGGTCTAGATCTGCTGAAGGATATGTTTTCTATGTTTTGGGAATAAGCATTCAAGACCTATTTCACAGGGGAAAATGTGTTTGTTCCTTTCCTGCCAGTAGCAAGGCTACATGAAGCGAATCGAATTTACCCTCTCCTGGATAGAATTTTGTCTCACTCGACGGCACTTCTCCAAACCATACCTGTACGTTTTTGTAGGAGCACTTTGCTCACTCTCCTTCACTCTCCATTAGAAGCAAACGAAGAATGCCTAGTGAATGATTTTATGAATTTCATTACCAAAAGTGAACGGCAATTGCTGGAAAGGGCTGTGAAAGACTATCAGTCTCTTACTAACAGCGATAAAGAGGAAGTGAAGTACATCTTTGGGCTGTTCGGTATGGGCGTCAGTGTCATACGGGAAGATAACATCTCCCGTATGGTGGTTTATCTTGCGCGACAAGAGCTCTGCATAAAGCCATCGACTTGTACACGCTTATGAAAAGTGGTATTTCCAAGAAACACATGCAGGCATTCTGGGAAACACTGTCTTATACGGAGATAAACGACCTGTATAAAGCTCTTTTACCGACAAACAGTGGCGTCCGTGTTACCTAGTCCCTGTACGGCGTCTTTCCAGGCCCTCTCGGTCAATGCATTTCGGTGACGTATCCGAGACGAACGGCCGGGAGACGCCTCAAAAACTTTCTCGGACCACGTGACCCGAAACGCATCGGCCGCGCATAATAATGAGGCCTAGGGACTAGGCAAGCGTCCTTGGTCTCCTTGAAGCTAACGAGGATTTACGCCCACAAGAAGACGCAATCTTTTACTACTTTAGAGATTTTATTCGAGGCCTTAGAGAAAATGAGCTGTCATTGTTTTTGCGATTCGTAACCGGCCAAGACATCTTTCCACAACAGCCAATTCGTTTAATGTTTAACAGGTTGGAGGGAATTTTCAGGCGACCGATAGCTCCTACCTGCAGTAATCTCCTGGAACTGTCTCTCTGTTATGAAACTATCCAGCAGTTTTCACGAGAATTCAAGGCTATCCTGTGCGACCCGGCAAGTTACGTTATGGACTCTGCTTAAAAGCGTCGCGCACTATTACTAAAACTTAGCGACGACAACGGCGACGGCAGCGAAAACGCTACTATTCAAAAGACTTCGCGCCATGAATTCGGAAACGGTTTCATGCCCGAGTACCACGTCGAGACTGTACTTGGGAACTTTTGTGAGCGCCATTTCAATTTACAAAGATTTGCTTTAGGAGCCATGATGAAGTATGGCTCCTGATTTACATATAAATCGTTATGTCAGTTTGCACAAGGACTCTCCTTCCCATAATTTCACGCGCCTTACGTTCCAGGAAGAGTTTCAAGGTCGCTATCTTTTCTTGACGTTAGGTAGGAGTAACACTTTAGATTATTTATGAAGTGTTGTAATTTTGAAAAATGACAGATAAAGAACTTGTAAAAGAGTAAGATAAAATAACAAAAATTTGGAGTGGACGACCAGGTTAAAGTGAACTTGAGAATTCTGTCTTGTTGCCATACGAGAAAAATCCGGAAATTGAAACGCTGATTTTGTCAACAGACTGAAATGTTTCCAGTTCAATCATTTGTCTAATCATCAGCCTAAAGGTTATTGCTGTTCAGTTTTTTAGATATCAGCGTGAACCGTATTAATGCTTTACCAGGATAACAGTTATGTTTTGTTATTATATAGATTTCTGTTTGCCGCTGTACATGTAATATACGGAACTAAATATTTAAAATTTCTTTTTATCAGTTTCAAGCTCAACCTCACGTCTAGCTTACTAGTTCTTGATTCTTACAGATTCTACCGAGTAGTGAATGTCAGTGGCAAAATTAAATGCCATTTCCGTTTTTCTTTATGCCAATATGTTGACTAATCAAATAGAAATCTCTAAAAAGCTAAAAAAACACCCGATGCAGTATGCATGCAGGGCCCCTATTAAAATCTGATGTCAAGAGGTTCATAAACAAAGAATAATGACATTTCAAATGAATGATGTTTTAAAAGTTCCGTTTGATTAAAAACCTTATTTTAATCTATTGTAAAAAGGTGTGGCCATGATCTCTTGCTGAAAAAAAAAGAGAACAGTTTGTGTTTTACAGCTTGGAAACAAATTTTTCGATGGAGAGTAATTTTACCCTTGGCGATGGATGTATTCGACAGAGAAAATATTTTGAGGAAAACGCCTTCCGTGCGATGACAATTTCCTTGGTCAACATTCCCCTCTGTGTAATGACTTTACTTGGAAATGCGGCGATTTTGATTACAATCTTTAAGACTCCTTCCATAAGTACGCCAGCTTATATTTTATTGGCAGGCCTTGCCTTTTCCGATTTTACTTTTGGCTTCATTGTACAGCCCTTACTTTTGTCGATTGTACTCTCTGCGGGATATAACCATTATTTACCACCGGAAACCTTTCGTCTTTTGTGTTCAAGCTTCAACTGTTCGGCCATCGTTTGGTGTGGAGTTTCTCTTGGGACCAGTACAGCAGTTGCGTTGGACCGACTACTTGCTCTCCGCTTACACTTGAGATACGCTGCCATAGTAACTAAGTATCGTGTAATCGTAGTTTTAACATGTATTTGGTTGTTTCAGGGATTTCTGGTGCCAATTTATGTCTGGCAAGTGGGAACCTTTGGCAGATTTATGGCCATAAAAATTTGTGTTGTAATAATTGCAAACTTCGCCATTTATTTCAATATCCACCTCATTGTGCGACATCATCAGATTCGAATTCAACAACAACAACCTGAGCAAAGGGCCGACACTTTTATCATAAGAAGACTTAAGAAGTCAGCCTTCAACACTTTTCTTGTGTTCATATTCCTTCTTATTTGTAGCTGGCCTTTCCTTTATGTCTATTTTAATAACGGGGTATCGATTACAGTTCTTTACATCGCAAGAATTATGATCTCTCTTAACGCATCTTTCAATCCCTTTCTATATTCCTGGAGACTTCGTGAAATACGTTCAGCTACAAAACAAATTTTCTGCCGTTCGTAAGTAGAATGTTAATAGCCTGACAGCTGGCACTATTTTTTTTTTGTTATTATTATTATCATTAATACTGTGAACAAACAGTGAAATTCCGTCCGCGCAACTTCAGCCAAATTTAAGCGCTAAACGTTCGAGAGAGTGCAGGAGTTCTCGATCGATACGATCCAGGATAAACATGTCAAAAATCCAAGATTGCTAACGTAATTCGTCACCCATGATATTAATAGGTAATCAAATGGTATACTCGTGAAATTAGGGAATAATTTCACCTGCGTTTTGTCCAAATCCTAATAATTTCCCTCGCCTAAAGGCTCGGGAAATTATAACGATTTGGACAAAACGCAAGTGAAATTATTCCCTAATTTCACTCGTCACCATTTGATTACACATACTTATAAGTCGTAAAAATATTTTAAATCATTTATCGTAGACATATTTTATCGCAGTTAAATTATTGTTCAATGTATTCTTATCTGTTTAAATTATTCTTAACTGTTTGTAATACATTTATTTATGCTAATTTTATATTTTACTCTCATTTGAAAATTACCTGGATTTTTCGAAACGTCGAGACGTTTTAGCGTCAACTTTTATCACAAAATTATTATCACTATTATTATTAGAAAAAGTTAAACTGATCTATTTACAAACATATTCTTAAAACGTTCGGTATTTATCTTGGGCCTAAGGCAGCCTTAGCGTCTCAGGTCGTATTTGATAAACTCTTCCAATTGGCAGTGGTTTCGTATAAAGGTTCTATGCCAGATATACACAGAAAACACACAAAAGTAATGGGAAAAAAACTGGTGGCAGGGAAGCACTTAACTCTAGGGGTAAGGGGACCAGGAGAGAATCCCCTCTGGGGGAGAGACAAGATCGAGTGGTACCGTGGGTGAGGCCCATATCCTTCAGTCACTGGGAACTAAGGGAACCAGGAGGGGTGGCCCTCCTGGGTGGAGTCACCGATCAGGTGGGACCGGGGGTCCACACACTGGAGGGGATATTTTTCCGGACCTGTCTCCAAGGGTTAAGCCTTACTGTGGGGTAAAATGCAGCCAGGGGTTGCACTTCCTTGCAACTACTTTTATTGGAAAGAAAGACAGTAGTTCCACAGCCCAGGAACTAATGAAGGAATGCGACCTAGTCCGATATAATACCATGATATAAATGATTAATTGTATACAGTGGAACCCCGATATAACGATATGCTAAGGGAGTAGTGGAATTAGATCGTTATATCGAGGTATCGTTATATCGAGACTCCCGATATAACGATATTGTCGTAAAATAACCGAAAATATCGTTATATCGGGGTAAATTAACATGTACTTTTTTTACTACATATTGTTTAATTAAACTTGTAATGAGTATCAAATGACTCACAAATGTAGCGTTTCAAGCACGCAGCAATGTCCTTAAACAATTTGCAAAGCATTAAGACGTTATCAAGGTTGCACAACAAAGTCTGCGGTACGAACCGTAAAAGGGAAACAAAACAAAACTTAAACATTAGAAGTTGCGACTGTAATCGTCTTTACTTTTCGCTGTTCGCTCATTAGTTAAAGTACTCTTCAAGTTTGGTTTGCCTTATTTGTTTTATTTGCAATCTTGAAAACGCGTCCTCCATCGCTGAAAGAGAGGAAAGGAATTCTCTCTCTCGTTCGCCTGAATCATCCAACGTAATAATAAAATCTCGAATTGCTTTGACAGCTTCAGTAGCTTGCACAGTAGTCAGGCCTAGGGGCGTAGGTTCAATCACTGATATATCATCATCAGAGTCTGACTTGTCCCTTTGAGAGCTAGCATGCGCGACTGTATCTGTGTCCTGATACTGTAATATCGTTATATTCGGGGAAGATGCGCTAAAAACTCATCGTTATATCGGGAAAATCGTTATATCGAAGATCGTTATATCGGGGTTCTGTCCCATACATTTTACTGTAACTTTTGCCGGGACATAGCATATCTATTGTTATAACGGGGATATCGCTATATCGAGGATCGTTGTATCGGGGTTCCACTGTAGATACATCAAGATGTAGAGGAATAAAATAACGTTCTGCTTGGTGTACATTCTGGTTGGCCTAAACATATTGTGACCATAAGGAGTACAACATGTAAATTAAAGAGCTAAGCAAAGGTTCCAGGCAGAAAAAAAGGCGGTCGGGACAGAAAAACGCTGTTCTAAATGAACCGAAGCCCTAAGAAAACTGACTGCATAAAGAGGAGCAAATGTCCATGATGAGCATGTGATAATAAAAATCGAACCTTTGTGGAGTCTAGAAAATATATCGTGCTAAGTTACAGAGGACTTTGCCAGAGGAGAAGGCTGCATTGTAATCGAACAACTAGTCACTGTTCATTGTTTCTTTCTTGTACTTTGAACTAGTATCTACAGTTACTTAGTACAAAAGCTAATTGGAATGTTGAACATTGTATGACAAGAGAACAGAGACATGATTGTTGTTAGTAGGTCACCCTGTGTGCTTTCATAGGGCATAATCTCAGGTTTATTAACATCAGTTTATGTTACCATAAACTTGAACTTTAAATCAATCTTCTCTTGTGGAAAGTAGACCTTCAGGGGGTGGTTATCACAATGTTTAACTTTTCCTAAAATCTCTTTCTCCTGTTTATGCAGTATACAGTCGTCTAATTTTTAACGACACTGATATAAAAGGTAATTTATGGCAACGGTTTAAAAATTGCTGGAAAACACTAAGATCCGTGTGGGAGGCACCATGAAAAGATAACCCTGAAGCTAAGTTAGGGAGTACGATGCTATAGAAAAGGCAATCAATTTCTATCTGGCTGTAACGCCCTTTTCTACATACTCTTAGTACATGTAGACATATTTTGGCCTTGCACAGTTTAGCTTTTGCATGTGCAGCGAAGTTACAGTCATTCTGAAAGGTCAAACCTAATAATTCAAGAGTGGCATGTTAAACAGGATAGGATTTGGAGCTCCCTTTCTTTTTGATAACAAGTTCTTTACACTTGTTAGGGTTACACTTCTAAGAATTACAGTTCGCCAAGGTCAAAAACTCCTCCACTAACCCACTTGACGAATCTCTGCCCACACTGGTGCGACAATAGTAGAGCCATCTTCATACTTATAAAGCGCAGGAGTGGAACCAAGAGAGAATGATCTCTTGGGGAACTGACTTGCTTGATTTCAAGGTTATTCAGGAACACGTTGAATCGACAGGGGCAGCTAAATATGACTGAGAATTGCTGTAAAAATCTCAGCATTTTCCTTCTACACCCAAAAGGGAATGCCATTAGGACCCGTGGCCGTTCGTTTGAGATTTGTTAGATTGCTATGGTGTCATGAATTTCCTCTCGAACGCAATAGGCTACTTCCGAGTTCTAAAAACCCTCACTTTCAAAATGAGACCAATTTCGAAGTTTAGACAGAGATTGCTTAGCCACACTTCCAAAAGGAGACATGAAAGCCGAGATCGCCGAATTATAACCCCGGATTGTATTGTTTGTTATGAACATCGCAATTGCAACCGGTTTTTAATCTCATGCGGTGAAGTTCTTCGATGCAGCCGATCAACTTCACTGTTACACCGTTAATTCCATGCGGACGTGAGAGTAGCCAATCGGCGACCCAGTTC
Source organism: Porites lutea (assembly GCF_958299795.1). Lineage (NCBI taxonomy): Eukaryota > Metazoa > Cnidaria > Anthozoa > Scleractinia > Poritidae > Porites > Porites lutea. The sequence continues at coordinate 8,083,138 of NC_133211.1, forward strand.
AGATACTGAACTGATTTCTCGCAATGAGGTTGCTTGCTTGTATGACCAGAGGTCCGTCTCGGGAACCTTATCAAACCCGTAAGCACGGTTTATTTCATATTATCTACTTTAAGAACGGACCTCTGGAGCCAGGGTAAGTGCACAACCTTTCTTATGAAAATGAGTTTTATTTGCATAGGAATGAAAAATCGTTTCCACATCAAAGGCTGAACACTTAACCTCGTTTTGATACAGAGAACCGGAGGAACTGGGAAAGGCCTATTGGGCGCATGGTAGTCCTCCAAGAAAGATGGGCATCGACGAAGCTCATTGGCTGAATGGCGTACGTGTGTTCATGCTTGATTGAAGTGAATACCGTCTTAGATGTTATTGTTTGAGTCTCTTAATTTAAATTCATGCCTACCCGCAGATCACTTAGCACTCTTCAAGAGCTCCGTTAAGCTGTATTTAATTTATTTAAGATAATCCAACGCTAGTGTTAAGATACCTTTTAAAGATAAGGTTTTAACAGGTGCGCTTGTAGAGCAAACGGCTATTACCAATTGACGCAGGAAACTCTAAAAAGAGAAACGGAAATCAAATACAACAAGACTTTAGTGCCCTGGTCAGGGAGAGAAATATGAATTGTAACACGTTTTTTCTTAATCTTGACTCACTTTTCGACACCTCAACAAACTATTTCGTACGAAAAAATAATGATTGCGTCAAAATTGAAGGCAACTGATTTGAGTTCGAGTAAGCTTGGGTCAGCGTTCACCTAATATGGACAAAAGTAAGTGGGTAATTTACATTTGTTATTTCTATAATTGAAAGTTATTTTCTAGCTTAACACTGCTACGTGTTGAGGCAAGTTTGCTGTGCGCTTTATACGTTTTTCACGCAGACATGGGCATACAGTAGTTTCCGCGTCGTAAAAGAGACTGCAAAGTCAATCAGTATCGGTTCCACCAGAAGTTAGAATACCCGCAATTCGTCACTACTAGCCAACATCTGTAAGTACCAACTTCATGGCGTATATCCTTCGTTGGTATGTTCTAAATTAGTTTACGGAGCAGAAAAGACAGTTTTGCGTCTAAAATCAGTAGTTGATAGACTTCTATAATTTCTGAAACTCTATGTTGATACTGAATTTCCTGCTAACGAGCCATGTCATTTACAAAGCCGTTTTATCGGTGCAGTCGAATCTTTTTCATGCGCAAACAGCATATTGTTAAAAAAAAAACACGGAGAGAGAGCTTAGTATTTCGGTCATTGTCGTTATTGCTGTCTTATTTCCTTTGAGTTAGTATTACTTTTTAAATGTTAGTAAATTCTGTGTTCAATTTCGGTTTGTCCTCTTTGTGATCCGAGAGCTGACGGGAGATATTTGGTTTCGATTTTGTTGTTTAATCAATGTTCCGTAGCAGTCTGATGTTTCGAAAGAAAATTTCCATCCAGTCTTTCAGTAGCAGATCCTTTGGCAGTCGGTTCCATGTCCTGATATCGTATCGGTGGCTTGAATGATCAGTACCTTCATGTACATTTATAATTTAAATATGAAGTTTGTAAATCTTGTACGATGTGGCTTATTTTCTTTGAGTTAGTGCCAGGTTGTAATTTCATTTCAATTTCCATTTGATTTCAATGACAGCAGCCAGAATTTAATGTTAGGATTCCCTTTTCTTTTCGCGAGTTATTACCAAAGCATAAGCTTACAGCTACGTAAAGAAAAATTAAATAGGTTATTTCATTTCTTTGCTCATCGCAATAAAATATCGGTAGGTATTCCTCTTACTGACATGTCACTGGACCCCTTTTCGTGTTATTTTAGGGACAACCCAGGCAGTCTTTTTAAATTCCAACTCATTTCTTGGGTATGAGCAAGTATCGCTCTGAGGGTCATTTCATATGTCGTCTCTTGTTTTTCTCGTCACGTTTATTCCGTTCTTGGCCTGTTTTATTGCGATAAAAGAATACGAAGTTTAGTTCTTTGGCGTTGACTTTAACAACGTTAATAGTGAGTGCTGAGTGTTTGTTAAGTTTAACCGGCGACTATATTACTAGTGGTTAAATCATTTGATGTAACCTGATTTCCGCAACAGTCCATATATTATGCAACCACGAGTAATCCTCGATTCGAAAAAATGTATGCGTATTAAATGTACGCGGTTGTGTGGAAATGATATGCTATTTAGTGCTTGCATTCTTTTTCCCTGCTTTCGTCTGTCGGCCCTTTTTTTTAACAGAAGGTAGGGTATTAATTGTCAGTCCTTGAAGCCGATCTTTGCAAACGGTAACTCCTTTAGAAAGATTTCGACAAAAGTTAACCGCGGATATTGGTTATGCACAGCGTTTCATCTTCTCTAAAAATATCTTAAAATACATGTTTTTTTAAGCGCAGGTTTGGGCTTGTATTCAGAAAACACGCACTTGTAATGTACTGGTATGGTTACTAAGCCAACTGCCTCGATTATTATTCAGAACAAAATAAAAAGATAACTGCATGTCAGGAAACAAAGCAGGGACAAGGGAAAGAAACCAATCAAATATAAAGTATTTGCTCCCAGAAAATTCAGATCACTTTTGTAGAATTGGTCCCTTTCAAATATGGCTTTTTCAGAGAGAAGTCGAGAGAAAGAGAGAGAGAGAGAGAGAGAGAGAGAGAGAGAGAGACATCATTATCACGAATTGGGCAAATGCCAGTCAATGTAGCTTATATAGGAAATATCTGTCTGATTCAAAGGACAAAATCAGAGATTAAGAGGTCTTTCTTTCTGGTCATAACATAAAGGCGTATAAAAGACAGAAAAACTTAGTTACTGATTGTCTCAAACTGACAGGCTTTAGTATCCGCTCACCAGTCCTTGTTTTGCAGTGCGCAACTCTACTGCGCATCATCTTTTCAAAGTGGCAATAGCCGCTACAAGCTGTTTCAGAAGTTCATAAGAACTTTTACGGACGATCTGATTTAGAAATAAGCTGTAAGGGGAGCTTTTAACCTGGGCGATAAATCAGGAAGTGCCATTATGCAGGTGAAAGTTCTTCGCAGATGTGCCAAATAAGTGTGACTTGTGAATACGGAGATCACTTTGTAAGAAATCATGGAGAACATCCGGTTCCAGTTATCGACATGTTACAAGTAACCAAACCTTTCTAATTTGGCCAAACACTGGCCGTGGTGAAATTAAGACTCATCAAGCCAGCAGTTCACATGGAAGACCTTATTTTTGATGTAAACACAACCTTACTGCAGGTACACGAGAGGTGGGGTCTATTGTTGTTTTACTGGTCGTTACAAGCCACCACAAATCTTCTTGATCGAGGGTTTTTAGTTTGCCTGAACATAACTCGTTTGTTAAACGGTAGATAGATAAATAATATAAATATGATATATATATATATAAAAACATGATAGATAAAAAGGGAAAAATATGACTGCAAAAATAAGACAAAGGCACTAGCAAAAGTATAAGATGATTTTTTGAAACGATGATTAATCTAGTCTTAATAGCCCACACCGTCATTTTGTAAAGTGACATTAATTAAAAAGGCTTAACGCAAGCTTTGCCAGCTTTCGTTCTAAGGGTCATTTGCAATTGACACTCTTGTTGTACTGACGTCGAGTTTGTGCCGGCTTACGCATGCCGAAAAAGCGGATATAATGTGCTACAACAGAAGCATTATATACTTCTGGCTACATGCATTATAAATTTTATTTTTTCAGGGCACTGCCCAATTTATTTGAGAAAAATTTCGATAAATACCTCGACCTTACAGATTGATTTTGTGCACTGGCGTAGATTCATTCAAGTGACACTGAAGCTGCAAAGAAAACACAACAAACCCTCTCTATAAATAACTCAATATGTATTATTATGTGCAGGTTCAGGCTTGTATTAAGGAAGTATGCATTTATCATGACCAAGCATAAATCCGCGCATAATAAGAACGGAATGCATTACCGACTTAATTTGCCAGCAGAAGCCAAATTACTCTACAAAATGAGACAGCAAACTGATCCTTACCTGAGGTCTTAGGTTAAAGAAAGGACGTAGAAAATCTTGAAAATAAGGGAGTTTTGGGGATCTCAAGGCAACTCAATCTGGTATAGCTTGGATAATTTCCTGTTTGTGATTTTTAACCGAATAGTGAAATCTATTTGATTCAAAGTCAGAATTAGGGGTTTAGTTTCAAGGACCAAGTAGCTAAAAGGGGAGAAAAGTGCTTACGTAAGGAGGTGTTTTACTTCTTTTGCGTTTAGCGAAATAAAGAACGTCTTGTAACTTTCCTTTAGTTATTCACGTCGGTCACAGACGGCTTGCTTTCAATTCAATTTCAATACTGAACAGTTTATCTATTTTCATAACAGCCCAGACCGTGTTTCTGAATTTTAAACTTTTACCTTATCTCAACATGTATTTTGCTTTACAAGGTTCTGAATAAACCTTTTGACATCTCAGATAATGCACACTGTTTTGAGCGTTTGAGCGAGTATAAGTATGAAGTGGGGAGGGGAGGGGGCGGGCGATTATATAAGCTATATAGGTATCTGCCGCCCCAAAGCGTATGGTTTTTGCGTCGTTTCGGTCTGAAAACGGGTATTGATTTTGCCCATTTTTGTCTAAATCGGGTTTTAGTTTTCGAGGGAACTACGGGAGTGTAGGAACGTATTTTTCATCTCAGTTCCAAATGAATAAAATAGAAAGAGTAATATGCGAATTCAAAATGGCTTTTAAGAAATCCGTTTGTTGGCCTTCTAATTTAAGCAATGATAACCTTATTTCTTAGGGGGTAGTCCTGAAAACGGGTATGGATTTTAGAGGCCGGGTCTGAACATGGGTGTGGAAAATGACATATTTTGGTCTGAAATAGGGTCAGGATTTGGAGGAATAGGAAAACCCCCAGGGGTCATTTCTAATTGAAACCCTTGTTGCGATCATCACATTTATGCCGTTCTCAACTTGTTTTGTTGTGATAAAAGATACGAGGTGTTTTACTACAGAATACGATTTCTAAGCTGATATAGACGTTGTTTACTGTGATCACTGTTTGTGGAATTTCGGCCGCTCCTTCCATATATTACTTGTGATGCACTACTCGGCGGAGTCAGAAAATGTATGCGTATTAAATTCTGGGGCTGTACGGAAATAAAGCCACTAACTACGTATACCTCTGTATACCTTAGCTTGTATTCTTTTTTATCATCTCTTGTCTCTTACCACATGTTTGAAAACGAGAGCCACGGCATTTATCGTCCCTCCAGTCGGTTTTTGCTATCAATAATACTTCCAGAATGATTTCGATATATATTTCCCGATTCAATTATAATGCAAGCCAACATGGAATGCCGCAAAACTTTATGCTTTGATTAAAAGTACATCTAGAACTGACCTTCTCCCATTATGTTGTACAATCGGAAGGCAATATCTTTCCTCTAGCCAGCCATTGCAGTCCATGACTCCTTTAGAAAGTTTTCCATTAGTAACTTGGTTATTCAATTTGTACCTTAATCTAATTCATGAAGTATGCGTTTTCAGTTCACTCTGTGAGTGACCTTAGTTGTGCGTGACAAGCTTAGATTCACGCGATGATAATAGAATCTGTGTAATTCCGTAAACTAATGTATGCCATTTGACTAAACCCCGACTTGTATTAATTGTATGCTTTGGAGCTCCAGGGCAGTAGCAAATTGCACTGATGGGGCTTGTTTAGCATGCTGCAGCTAGATATTTGTCTAATACTGCAACAGAATGATTAACATATCTGGGAGTAAGATCACGATCAACTTTATACCCATCTTTATATAGAGAGCTACCTGCTGTCATCCGCGATGCTAAAAGATGTGAACGTCTATAATGCACAATTCTTTCAATAAGGCTGCCGCTATTTTGCTTTCGAGAACTGTCCTGTGCACCCTGCAGGCTTAAATGTCTCAAAATGTCTGGCGTTGCCTGGAAACTGAATAGAGAGAATAAGTTTTTAAAAATAAAGGGCTCAAAAATCAAGCCATGTGGGACAAATGGTCTGCCAGTGAGAGGTATCCCCAATTAGAACATTTCCCTGCTGACGATTGCACCATTTCAAAAATAAGCCATAAACAACACCCATTCATAGCTTGATCTAAAGGATGTCACAATCAACAAGAATAAAAACCTTAAAGAAATCAATGGCCTTTCGTCAACTCGACCTCTGTTGTCTAGAACCTGGACTAGTTGCATTGAACTCTCGGCAATGAAATAAGAATTTGAATAACTGCTGTACTTGATCTTCCTTGAAAGAATCCGCAGTGGGAATCATATATATAATTAAACCAAACCCCGGTTACAATATCCTTCAGTTTACATTTCTCAACTGTTTTTCCTTCATCAACACGTGTATTTCGAAAACACTCTAGTTACAAACCAAACACTATTACACTGCTTCAAAACGGAAATAGAAGTTTCATCAAGTTTCAATCACAAGTGGTGTCCGAACATCTTAAAACCTGATAAAATATGAACAAAGTGTATGAAAGGGGTGCTCATTGCTACAATAGCTTCAAAAACTTTCCTGACGGTCCGTTTAGTCTTTTATTGCTTCTAAGGATTTCTGAATATTTTGCCTGTGAGGATTTCAGGGTGGGACCTGGCAACTGTGTTTTACCGGATTACAAGACAAAAACAATCTAAAACTGAGGAAATGGATGAGGATGAAAGTAACGGCTATGTCAACATAAGTAACGACAATAGTGACGTTATGTAGATGAAAATGGCCTTGATGCTGCCTCGTACCCAGACGTCTCTCTCTCGATGAAAATGTGCGCGCAAAGGAAGGCGGAAAGGAGACAACAGGCGAGACGCGCTTCGCTTGCCTTCTGTACCCTTCCCATGGTCCCTTGCGGTTCATCACTAGTCACTCGCGTTTCGTGCTCGCCTCTACGATGCGAAAAATGAAGAGCCTGAGGAGGAGGCTGGCCTTGATGGCAGCCAGGCGTGCTGGCCCGGGTTGCTCGAAGCATGGTTAGTGCTAACCAGCGTTAAATACCATGGAAACCTATACATTTTGATACCTCTTAACCAACGGTTAGCGCTAACCAGGCTTCGAGCAACCGGCCCCTGAAGTAACAAAGTATGCTGAGAGAAAGCCCAGTGTTAGATTCGGATACGGATTATTCTCTGTTGCTTCTTGCGGTGATTGCAACCAGTAATACAGTGGTAAAATTAGTATTAGCGGAAAAAAGAGCGGAGCAGA
>NC_133211.1:8097846-8147846 GCF_958299795.1 Porites lutea
CGGCGAGGTAATCGGCAATGTAATAGGCAATGTAATCGGCAATGTAATCGAAAAATCAGTTCTAAGCAACTTACTTATATATGATTTTTACAACCATTGAAGACAAAAGAATACAATAGAAATATAAACAGAAATCACTTAGAGTTAAATGAAAACTAAATACAAATTCTAGTTTTAACCCGAAATCTTTTGTTACTGTTGCTATTTTAGAAAGTAAAAGTACTGAGACAAAGACCTAGCCAGGTCAGCAAAAAGTTCAGCTATCGGCTGTTTAAACAGGAAAAGCGCAGACTAATTGGAAGTTTTCGCCTTAAACAAAAACCGATCTAATTTTAAAATTACAAGACAGCAAAACCTTTCATATTCAAAATTCGGTTATCACCTCTCTTTAACTAACAACTTAATGAAATATACTTTTGAAAATAAAAATAACTAAGTTGCAATTAGAACGAGGTACACCTTAGTATCAAAGGCGTTACTATGAATAGATGTCGTCTGGAAGTTAAATCACGAAAAATAGACTGAAGTCAAATAAACCATTATTAAGAAACTAGGTATTCTTTCAAGAGTCAACATTGAAGTAAAATCGGTGTATAATTGAAAAGAGAACGAGCAATTACTTTTGTTTGTTAACGAACACTGTTGGCTTTTCTATGATTATTACTTAGCGAACACAAAGCAAATGAAACAAAGGAAAGTAAAATGGCACGAGCCTTTTTGCGGGGCTAAAACCTCTTTATGCAAATTCAGTATGAATGACTAAGAACAACGTCAAAGCGAATATTTGAAAGCTATATATGATATTCGAGGCAAATAAAGAATTCATGGAAAATCTCTCCTTACACGACACAGACCAATTTCTGGTCTTTTCCCACTTAAATGTCAGTCTTTACGGCAGACTTTTCAATAAATCATTCAGGCTTTATTATTATTTGCGAAACATCTTTCCCACTTTTGCTGTTGATTTGAGTGGCTAGAACGAAGCTAAATTTCAAAAAATATATAGAAAGTTTTTCATCGTTGCCGTCGATTTTGGAGTACTTAGGAAAAGAGACGAAAAACACAGCTGAACACGTCATCATGAAAAAAATCTATTTACGGACGGAAGAAATTGTTCATAGCGGCTCAATAGGACTTACATAGGGTAAGCACGCTCGTTATGTTATAACAGGTCTTAGCACCAGTAAGCACGAGGCGGTTGAATAGTGAGCGATCTACCTTTTCTAATACGTCGAATATGTCAATTTGGTACTAGCCTGCGGGGCAGGCGTTAAAAGGGGAAGGTAAAGGGTGAATTTGGGCGCGCGCAATTCCCTTCCCCTTCCCTTTCGAACGCTTGCCACGCAGGCTTATTTGGTACGAAATATATATACAGCCAAAGAACGTGGTCATTTGATTTGACAGTTTCATTTTCTACTTGAGTCTTAAGGAGAATTGCTGTTCAGCATCTGCCTTTCTGCTCCAATCTCACTTGTTCGTGACAAGCAAATTCCTCGTCAAGCTCTTCTTCGATGAACAGGCTGCCAACAGTTACTATTTTTTGCTGGTTAACTAAAATTTAAATGCCATATAGTATACTGCTACTCGCCACAACGAGTCTTTGAAAGGCTGGCTCAAATGTGAGAACTAAAACTTAAAAATTTGGTAATTTCTTTTCATTGATGAAGTTGACGCGCGCGCACGCTAAAAAGCTTAATAAGCGTTAGAATAAGTCGAAAAGCGTGGAGCAAAAAGTTATTTTTTAATCCATACGTGCTCTGTGGTGTGTCGATTGGGACCCCGTTATTTCTGACTCTTGCTTTTAATAAAATGAATATCGTTAGAAATTTTTGGATTCAGCTTTCGCATGAATGGTCTTTACGAGGTCTCTAGTTTCGTATGTTTGGTTTCCTTCTTTTCGCGTGGTACATTCCTTTTTCGCTTCTATAGTACCATTATATTAATATATGATTCAGTCTCAAGAGAGAAAAAGTGCTAAGCATCCCTTTGAATTAATCTTAATGACTGGCGAGATTTTCGGAAGATTTTACTGACCATTACTTCAAAACATCGATAACACTTACTATGTATGCAGTGTATATCACGTTAAAACTCGAAACATGGCTACTAGCCACCTTTGCATTTCCGATCGCGAATACTCTATTTTTAGAAGTATTTTATGACGTTTTCGAAGGGGGAGCATTCCCCCCCCCCCCCTCCCGTCTTTTGTTAAGAATGCATCTAACCAATCAAAGTTTTCCTAATACGTATTCGAGCTGGTTAAAATGTGAGTATAGATGGTTTTCACTGTGAGGTCATCAAATTGCAAAGTCAAAATAGCGAGGTTTTACGAATTCTTATTTACATTAGGTTGAAGATAAACTGAACAAAGAGTAAATCTTTGTACAAGTGTCCATTTCCGTAGCATGTTTCATTTCGAAAATACAGCAATTTGAACTTCCGAGTTTTCACAGTCCGTGACACCAAAATAGGAATGCTGTCTCGTTGAAAAAAGGTCTCTCCTCTTGATTTTCAGCAATATAACCACTTCAAGTATTACAAGATATGTTTATGCGTACGTACGCTAGTTCTCGAGTGAAAAGAAAAAGCTTTTATAAAAAAGTAAACTCCAGATGCTTTTGTTGATTTCGCCATATTGGTGCACCAAAACGGTGCACCAATATCGCGTCTCCATACAAAGCTCTACAAAGGTGCGTGAAACGTTTCGCCAAATAACTCAGAAACCATGAGCCACAAAGACCTGAGACTTGGACAAATTGTTTATATATTAGTCTTTTATAACATTTTATTTTCTTGGTTTCTTTCACTGGACGGTTTCCAATTTAATTTTTTGTTGCGTGACAGTGAAAACTGTCTATATCAAAGAAGCATGAGCTTCCTTGTTGAAGCTTATGGGGTGAACTTCAGGTTCTACTATGTGCTTGAATTTTATATATATGCTTTTTTTCCTGATCATGAGGGCCATTTATACGAGAAAAAATAAGACGCGTCTTACATAGGAAGCGTCTTAAATAAGACGCGAACTTTCCATATAAACGGCACATTTCGTCTACAATAAGACGCGGCTTAACCAAGACGCGTCTTATTTTAGAACAGCCTTTAACACCTGCTCTTAGATAAGACGCGTCTTAGCTAAGACCAGAAAAACTTCGTATAAATGGCCTTCGCGTCTTATATAGGACGCGAACGCATAGTACGCATGCGTTAATTTTTGGCGCGCCACGTTGGATTGCCGTTGCTACTGGCAACATTAGGGAGTTTTAGCACTGACGAGGGCGACGGAAGCGAAAACGTCACTTTTTAAATTAATTCGCGCTTTTTCAAACTTTGTCGCGCTTATTCCAATTCCCTGAAAATGTCAAATGTAAGAGAATTTCCCTGGAGCTAATTTCTTGGGGACCACACTCAGGTTTTGAAAAAGAAAGGACAATTCGTTGTCGCTTGTTTACGTCTTCCATAAAACGTGAAATAAGGCATTTTCACGTCGTAGTCGTGCAGGGACCACAAAGAAATGTACAAAAAAGCGTGATGCACGTGCAAAGTTGTTGTTTTGCCAGTCTAAACCTATTGCTTTTGTAACGTTCTCGCTGCCGTCGCCGTCGTCGTTGCTAAAGCTCCCTCTTCACATGAAAAGGAGTCAAGAACAGAAATAAGACGCGAACCATTTATACGAGCTGTTCTCGTATAAGATAAGACATGCTCGTATAAATGGTACAGTTCGCGTCTTATTTAATACGCGTCTTCTGTAAGATGCGTCTTATTTTTCCTCGTATAAATGGCGCTAATGTTTCTCTATTTTTTTTAGCGTCATATCAGAACTAAAGGGGAAATTTATACTCGATTTCAGTTCGTCTCGTCTAAGTTGAACAGGTCTTAGCATCAGTAAGCACGAGGCCGTTGGTTTATTTTTGCCATTTCCTCTTTTTTAGTGAGTACATCCATATCCCTAATCACTACTCACGAGTGTTCGAATGTATTTCTCATTTTCTTATTTTACAAAATCTATGATTTTATCTGGAGGCAAAATGAAACCTGTAAAACTGAGGTAAGATTCTCAGAAATATTTAACAGCTATTGCCGTGAATTAAAATGAATTCAACGATGATCCTAATTAAATAAACAGCAAAAAGTCGCTCATCTTTATAGACTAGCTCGTTGAATTTAGTTGTTCCATATCTTGATGAAAGGAATAAAACAAAAGAAATGTATTATTCATTACTGTGCCTCACGATGATTTCTTTTGTTTTATTCCCCCAAGCCTCTTGGCCAAGTATAAATTTTGATATATCGGAATTGGTTTATTGCGTTGGACCAACTACTTTCTCTCCGCTTACACATTTGAGATACGATGCCATAGAAACTAAGTTTCGTTTAATCGTAGTTTTATCATGTATTCGGTTGTTTCAGGGATTTCTGGTGCCAGTTTATTTCTGGCAAGTGGGAGATTTATGGCCATGAAAATTTGTGTAATAATAGTTGTAAAATTTCTAATTTGTTTTAATATCCACCTCATTGTTCGAAATCATCAGATTCGAAATCAGCATCAACAATCTGATCAAACGGCCGACACTTTTATCATAAGAAGACTTAAGAAGTCAGCCTTCAACACTTTTCTTGTATTTATATTCCTTCTTATTTGTAGCTGGCCTTTTCTTTATGTTTATTTTAACCACGGGTAATCGGCTCCTACAAAGGGGTATCGAATGCAGTTCTTTACATCGCTTTATATTCTTGATTTCTCTTAACGCATCTTTCAATCCCTTTCTGTATTCCTAAAGAATTCGCAGAATTCGTTCATCCACAAAACAAATTTTCTGCCGTTCGTAAATAAAATATAGCACGCTAGTGACCATTCTGTTTTCACAGAATTTCATCCATTTGACGGAGGAATACATAACTATATAAACTCTGGAACAGTCGATCTCTTAAATTAAGGATGGACAAATCTGTTGACCATTTCAAAAAAAACTTGTCTTTTTTGAAAGTCTTTTTCTTTGATAATTAAGTTTACAAACTGCCTATTCACTGTGCATGATGAAAACTGTATAATACAATTTTTTTTTTTGCTTAATACAATTATGATGTTGATGATGATGATGATTTTAATTGTTATGATGATGATGTATCGATTATTTTTATTACTATTGTCAATGACGCTACAGCATTCTGTGACGAGTGCCAAGCGTGCATTGTTGTATTTGATATTAAGATAAGGGTTATGTAATGTATCAAGGCGAATATTTGATAAGCAGGATATTTACGTTACTTCTTGTCTCATTGAAGAGAGCCTATTTCCCTCGTTTTGCTGTCTCTCACAAGTGTTTCATGGTGTCAGGAATATTGTAGCAAACCTACGTGTTTTACTTTTTATTTGCGATGCCGGGAGGCGAAGGGGCCGGTGCATTGCCGAATTCGTCTGCAGATACGTCGAATGTTAGAGGTGCTTTGTTTGCAGCGTACTGTCAGCCACTTTAAAATGCGCCTTTTGAAAGATATAGGTTTTAATCTAGAATGCAAGAATCGGGAGAGTCTTACGATCACTATCGGACAGCTCTTCGACAGTTAGCGGAAAGGTGCAAATTCGAATCGACTACCCCCATTCAGATTTTACGTGAAAAGCTCGTGTTTGAAATTCGCGATTCAAAAGTTCGTGAGAGGGTTCTTCATGAGAAGAATTTGTCGTTGGAGAAAACTAATGAGATTTGTCATTCTCAAGAGACCATGGTACAGCAGATGAAGGTCGTCGGCGATGCCGGTTTAAGCGTTGCAGATCCCGGAAACGTGAATGCTGTGTCTAAAAAGCCTAAAACAGGGAAACGTAGGGGCGGTCGTGGCTCGAGAGATGCTAACACGCAGGGAAATAGTTGTTAATTTTGCGGACGTGAGCATGACTTAGCGAAGAGTGAGAACTTTCCAGCTTTTGGAATGAGCTGCAATAAGTGTGGCAAGAAAAATCATTTCGCGAACGTATGTTTTGGACACGTGCCTAAGCCCACGATTCGCACGCACCCTGTGTATTGTTTCAGAGATGAGCTTTCGGTCAAGGTCTTTGGAGTGGAAGAAATTTCGGTTGTAACGTTGGATGATTCTCAACTGGTAACGCTGAAGTTGGAATCTGGAAATTATCTTCGTTTTCAGCCCGATACCGGAGCTCAGTGCAATGTTGTCCCTTTGCATCTATACAAGAAAGCCACTAAGGATGTTGATTTGTGCAATGTGACCCCTGTTAATACGGCGATCATTTCGTATGGTGGTACCTCAATTCCTATCCTCGGGAAAGTTCGTTTGCGTGTATGGCGTGGAGATTTTAGATGCCTGCTTGACTGCAATTTGGTTGACAGCAAGAAAGTCAGCCCTATTCTTGGCAGGAAAGCGTGCATGGGAATGAACATTATCCAGTATCTAGACAACGACCAGTTAAACCGACCGTAGGAGTCTGATGGTGAAGTTTATACACATGATGTTCCGGCCAGTTCCCCGGTCTCCGCTGACCAGCTGATTAAGTGCTTTCCCAGTGTCTTCGCTGATGGCGTGGGTGCACTTGCAGGCGAATATCACATGGTGCTGGATGAGTCGGCTTTTCGCAGACTTCTAATTGCGATCCGCGAACGTCTTAGAGAGATCCTGGAAGATTTAGAGAAGCGTGAAATTATTGCTCGAGTGACAACGCCCACCCCTTAGATCGGCTCGATGGTTTTCGTACCAAAGAAGAATGGCAAATTACGCATATGTTTGGATCCGATGGATCTTAATCGTGCTTTGCAGCGGGGAAACTATCCTATGCCTACGATTAAAGAAGTAGCTTCCCGTCTTCACGTAGCTAAAGTTTTCACATCGGTTGATGTCTCCAACGGGTTCTGGCACGTTGTTCTTGATGAGGAGTCTTCGTTTTGTACTACGTTTAATACACCGTTTGGGAGATACCGCTTGAAAAGGATGCCGTTCGGGATCAGATCTGCACCTAAAGTGTTTCAGCGTAAAATGCATGAATTGATTGAAGAGTTGAGGGGTGTTGAGGTCATCGCGGATGATTTTGTTGTTGTCGGTTATGGTGAACCTTGGAAGTCTGAAATTAAGGACCATGACAGGAATCTTCTATCGTTTCTTCAGAGATGTGATGAGCGCGGAGTTCGTCTGAACAGCGACAAATTGCAGCTTACAATGAAAGAAGTCCCTTTTATTGGTCATGTGGCTACTGGTGAAGGTCTTCGCGCAGATCCATCTAAAGTTCGGGCAGTTCGCGAGATGCCCCCGCCGGAAAATGTAGCTGGCGTGCAGCGAATCCTTGGTATGTCTCAGTACCTTAGTAAGTTTCTGCCGCGTTTGTCCGATATTACAAAGCCCCTGAGAGACCTCACCCGCCAAGATGCTGAGTGGATCTGGGACGAGCCGCAACAGAGTGCGTTTGAGCGCCTCAAGCAAGCAGTTTCTGCTACGCCTGTGCTTCGTTATTACAATCTGAAAGAAGATGTTACTATTCAATGTGACGTATCTCAGCTTGGCCTTGGTGCGGCGTTACGACAAGGTGGGCAGCCTGTGGCATATGCGTCGCGCGCGTTGACTGACTCGGAAGTAAATTACGCCCAGATAGAGAAAGAGTTTTGGGCGATTGTCTTCGGGTGTGAGAAGTTTGATGCGTACATTTATGGCCGTGATTGTGTTCAGGGGCAGAAAGATCACTAGCCCCTCGAGTCCTTTTTCCGGAAAGAACTTTGTACAGCCCCTACGCGTCTACAGAGGATGCTGTTAAAGCTGCAAAAGTACAGTCTGGATGTCACTTACCTGAAAGAAGAGAAGATGGACACTTTAAGCCGCGCCTATTTGCCTGAAGTCAATTCCTGTATTTTTGTTCGGGAGCTGGAAGAGGTTGACCACAGAGCTAACTTACCTGTAAGTGACGAACGTTGACAACAATTAAGCTATGTTTCGGCTGATGATTCAGTTCTGAAGCAGTTGCGCACTTTCATTCAATGTGGTTGGCCTGAGCGAAAGTCCAACGCTCATATGTGTCTTCGACCCTATTTTGATCTGCGTGATGAGCTGGTTGTTCAAGGTAACTTAATTTTCAAGGGCTCGCGTTTGGTTGTTCCAGCTTGTATGCGCAAGGAACTAATGTCCGTGGTATCGAAGGTTGTTTGCGGCGGGTTCGAGAATGCCTCTCTTTGCCTATGATGGCGTCCGATGTCAAAGATTATGTTTCCGAGTGTGACGTTTGTTTGGCTCATCGTACGTCCCAAACTAAGGAACCGCTCCTTCAACACGAAGTAGTTGCAAGACCATGGGCCAAGATAGCCGCTGACCTGTGTGAACTGCATAGGCGTACCCTTTTGGTTGTTTGATTCATTTAGCAACTACATCGAAGTGGCGCGTCTTTGCTCTACCTCAGCGCAAGCTGCTGTTCAGGAGCACCCAACGACTGTTTTCTGTAAAATATCTGTTCAGAGAAGCAAAACTTGCCTACAATTTTCTGTTACTTGAGGGAGGCTAAAAATTTCTAGATGGCCGTTCCATTCATGTACAGTTTTCGTAGCTTATCTAATAAATCCCCTATGATTTTCTAAAGTTTAGTTTTTCGCATTTCAGTCCCCAAGTTAGCCTATTTTTCGTAGGAAAAGGAAATCTAAAATTTTCGGATTCGAAAATGCAATGGAGAGAGGAATCAGAAAAATTCTCACTTTCGTAAAACCTAAAATTGCATCTAAAATTTTCGGGAAAATAATACTGAGGCCCTAAGTAATTTCGAAAAGATTCAAGTTGCCCTAGGACGACCGAACAGATACAACTTTTATAGCACCGCTTAGAATGCATTTCTAGAGATTTGAAAGTACTCTGGATAAGCGAAAAAAAAGTGTTTTCAATGCATTTAGGAGGAAACCGTCGTTGGGTGCCCCTGGTTGTTCGCGAGTTGAAGACTATGTTTGCGCGTTTTGGGATTCCTGACATCCTGGTGACAGATAATGGGCCGCAGTTTTCTTCTAAAGAGTTTCAAGTGTTCGCAAAGAGTTGGTCTTTCAATCATGTCACTACATCGCCTCGCTACTCTCAGTCAGATGGCAAAGCTGAGAACGCCGGCGGACAGTAAAACGTCTGTTTGAGAAATGCAAAGAAACCGGTGTGTCAGAATTTCAAGCTCTATTTGACTGGCGAAATACACCTTCTGAGCCGGGAATGGATACCAGTCTTGCGCAGCGCCTGATGGGTCGTCGATGTCGTACACTTCTGCCAATGTCAGAGTCTCTTTTAAGACCAAGTTATCCACAGGATAAAACAGGAACTGTCTCTAATTATTATTATTATTATTATTATTATTATTATTATTATTATTATTATTTTATTATTATTGTTGTTGTTGTTGTTGTTGTTATTATCAGTATCATTATTATGATTACTTATGACGTAGCGTTTGCCCGCCCACTCGCCCGCCCGTACAACAGCAACAACACCAAATGCTTTATTTGCATGACCATGAAGGAATTACAGTATTGCAAAAGCTATTAGTCTAAATTTAAGTACTAATTCAACTAATTAGTACGTGCAAAACATTACAAAACGTTACAGTTCTCATTCATTCATTCATTCATTGATATTAATTTGGTTCTTAATTCAAAGCCTTGCGAGATAAATGAAACTAATTGACAGTTAATTACATAACGCGTGGTAACCCCTACTTTTTATCTTACCAAATGAAAGTAATAAGCCTACTCAGCAAATGATTTGAGACAAACGCGTGGAGAGGGGTAACTGCTGATAACTTCCCAGTTGTGCTGATATTTCAAAAAAAGACGTATCAAGAGCAGTTGTTATGTTATCATTTGTTGCTTATTTTGAAACCTTGTTACAATTATCATTGCATTTGTGCCAGTCCACGTGTACACTCTGAAATTTTGGGAAAAAATAACTTTTTATCACTTTTCTAAAAAACGCCTATTCAGCGTTTTTCTCCATATTGAAGCGCAGTTATCTCTGAAAAAAGCGTGGTTACCCCCAGTTTTCTCTTTGGATTTCAATAGCCCCTGATATGATCTACTTGTCTCACATAGTAATTATCTGGTAAAAAAAAAAATACTTCCCATTAGTGGGCACCGTCCTTAACTTCTAAAAACGCGTGGTAACCCCTACTTTTTATCTTACCAAATGAAAGTGATAAGCCTTCTCAGCAAACGATCAATTTTTGGTTCGGGAAAAATGTCGTTTACACTATTTTTAACGCAAACTCGCGGAGAGGGGTAACTGCTGATAACTTCCCAGTTGTACTGATATTTCAAAAAAAGACGTACAAAGAGCAGTTGTTGTGTTATCGTTTGTTGCTTATTTTGAAACCTTATTACAATTATCATTGCATTTGTGCAAGTTCACGTGTACACGCTGACATTTGGGAAAAAAAATAACTTTTTATCATTTTTCTAAAAAATGCCTATTCAGCGTTTTTCTCCATATTAAGGCGCAGTTATCTCTGAAAAATGCGTGGTTATCCCCTGTTTTCTTTTTGGATTTCAATCGCCCCTGATATGATCTACTTGTCTCACACAGTAATTGTCTGGGAAAAAATACTTCCCATTAGTGGGCACCGTCCTTAAAGTATCGTGTGAAAGTGATGTGAAGTCAGGTATTTTAATTTCTAGTTTGGAGAAAAATATGTCTCTGATCTGAGAATAAGCCTTACAATCTAGTAAGAAATGAGTTTCATCTTCAATTTCACGGGCGTAGCCAGGATTTTTCAAAGGGGGGGGGGGGGTCACAGAGGCTACTCACCGCTGCTCTCCCTCGTGTATCAGCGGGCTCGGTCGTATTATCACGGCATGAAGGCCCATATTAATTTAAGACAAGAGCCGTTGACGAAAATACTTTACAAAAAAACAAATTAAAAAAAGTGGGCTTTTCAACAATGGCTTTTACGGCCAAGATATTGTCATAGCGTTTTCGCCAATTGAATATTGTAGGTTGTTTGCTCAAAAGAAGGCCTACCAAGGGGAGGTCACGGGCACCCCAGGACCCCCCCTAGCTACGCCCCTGAATTTTGTTACTTGTACAAAAGTAACATTTCCTTTCATTGCGAGGGATTTTTTCGTATCCACCTGTTTCAATTCTAAGTTGATGACTACTTATTCTAAATCTAACTAATGTTTTTCTCGAAGGGTTTTTTCTTGTTAGGTACGTCGAGGGGCTATAGTCGTCTTTGATTGTAAAATAAAAACTGAGTTTTTGTGATTGTTGAAGGGTCTGATTCCAGTAAGAGACGTATTTATTTTTCATCATGCCGATATACCGATTAACTATGGAGTCATTCAATGAATTACAGGAAAAGTCATACTTTAGATCATAGTAGTCAACCATTTTCATGAGATTAGAGTAAAAGCTAGTTTTTCCGTTATGATGAAGGTCAATTGAAATTTGTAAGGCCTGTTTAACTATAGAATCTTCATCTTTACCTATCAGATAGTCTAAGTAAATTAGAATCTTTTTGTTTATATCAATGATCATGGGGAATTTACCGAGTTCAGCTCCACAAGCAATGTTGGATGCCTTGTTAGCTAACGTTTCCACAATTTCAAAAGGGGTTTTTTCAATTGCAGAGCTGTCCCAGGACTTAAAATCTGGTTTAACAAAAGCACCCCAAACTTCAATGTTGTAGGTCAGAATTGGTGAAATCATTGAGTCAAAAATTTTACACGCAAGTGAGGGCTTAAGACCATTCAAATCCGTGTGCCGCCTGAGGCTGAAGAGCGCATAAAGAGCTTTTTGTCGGAGGTGTTCAAGCGAAAGTGTAAAATTTCCGGAAGATTTGATGGGAGTTTCTAAGTAAGTATAGTTTTGGACAACGTCGAATCTTTCATTGCCTATGCGGAAGTTATGTTCACATTTTCGTGTTTATCGTTGAAAAATCATTATTTTGGTTTTCTTAGGATTTATTCTAAGCATCCATGAGTTGCAATATGAAGATAGTAGGTTAAGGCAGTTTTGTAGACCAAGTTTGGATCGCGGTAATATTATCAAGTCATCTGCGTAAAGGAGAGAGTTGAGTCTGGTGCCATTTGGTAACACGAAAGGGTCTGATAAAATATTGTCAAATGAGAACGCTAGATCGTTAAGGTAGACGTCAAAGAGCAGAGGGCTTAAAATGCAGCCTTGCCGAACTCCTCTTGCGTATTGAAAAGATTACGTTCTGTTATTTCCAATCCCGACAGAGCAGGTAGACTTCGAGTATAGACTCTTAATTAGACTATAAAACTTTCCTTGGACATTGATTTTAGATAACTTATAGAGAAGCCCATCATGCCAAACCGAATCAAAGGCTTTCCTAAAGTCAACAAAACACGCATATATTTTCTGCTTGTGACAATGGGCATATTTGTCTATTAATGTTCGAATTCAATTCAATTGAGAGGACATGATCTGCTGTTCAATTTTTTGCTATAAATCCAATTTGAGACTTGTGAAATACATTATTTAAGTCAACGTGCTTTAGAAGTCTCTGATTGAGAATTGAACAAAATAGTTTTCCAATACAACTAGAAATACAAATTCCACGGTAGTTTAATGGAACGCTTTTAGTACCACATTTAAAAATTGGTGTAATGAGGCTATCACACCACATTTGGGGCATAGTTCCTGAGTCGAGGACCGTGTTAAATAGTTTTATATGAACAGGCATTAATTTTTTTAGGCTAGATTTGATCATTTCGTTTTTTATTTTGTCTAAAAAAGAAGATTTGTTGTTTTTGAGGTTTCCAGCTACAGTGCGAATTTCACTTTCAGTGATGAGGTAATCCAAGGAGTGAGATCGTGTGGTAATATCCTTTGAATTCTGCCACTCATCAATTGCCTCCTGCTGTTCATTAAGGGGTTCATTCGAGTGCAGAGAATAAAAGTGGGACATCCATTTTTCTTCAGAAATTGAAGGGGTGTAGGTTTCCTTCATAGTGTTGTCCATCGACTTGAAACAGTTCCAAAAGCTCTTATTGCTCGAATTTTCGACAGTATTTTCAAGTTCACAGATCTTATTGCTATAGCATTCGTTTCCCTTATGTTTCAAAAGGTTTTTATATTGCTTTAAGACGTTGTCATACTCTTCCCTGAGAGTATTGCTTAGAGGATCTCTGTGTTTTTGATTAGAAAGTTTCCGCAGTTCATGTCTTTTATCGCGGCATTCTTTGTCGAACCATTTTTTGTTCGAAGATATTTTGCAACGTCGCTTTTTTGCTGTTTTGATTTTCAAACAGCGTTTTGCGGTTGAAACAAGAATATTTTCTACTGCATCAAGGTTCATGTCAACATTTTCTCGTGATTGTTGAAGTATTGATAAAATCGTGGACCATTCTTTGAATGCCTTCAGACTGTAATGTAGCTCTAAATTTTTGTGACGAATCGTTTTCCCAAAAAACTGTTTTGGTAGAGGAGTCAAAGAATCATTTATAATTGCCTCGTTTGATGAATCATTATCTAAATGACGGTTAACCTTAGGCCATGTTATTATTGGACTATGATCTGATAAACTGTTCGGCTCTTTCACTATAAAAGATGTTATATTTCGTAGCAAATCTTGGTCACATATGGAGTAATCAATGACACTGATTCCCGATTTACCATGAAATGTAGGTCTGCCTAACGAGTCGCCATTAATTCTACCATTTAAAATTCTTAAGTCCGCGCTTCTACAAATTTCCAAGAGTCGTTTTCCATGATTATTCAAATCATTATCAAAACTTTTTCGTTGGGTGGCGCATAACGAAGATTCAGAAAAATCGTTTGTTATTATCGTATTACCTTCTTGACAAACACTGTCCGGGTGTTTGCCTACTCTGGGGTTAAAGTCTCCCATAATAAGAATTGAACCGAGGGAGGAGAATTTCTCCATGTCGCTTTCAAGCTCTTCAAATAGTTCAGGTCGAAAGTAGCGAGAACTGTATGGTGGAATGTACGTTCCACAGACATAAATGTCTTTTGTAGTTTTTGTGCAGCGATTACTAATTTTAAAAAATTTGGTGATTCTGTGTTGTCATTGGACGCTTTAGTGAAAAACGTTTTTTTAGAAATACTTACAGATCGGATCTGTAAGTATTTCTAAATATTTTGCTTATGAGAATTTTAGATGCGGCACAGTTTTGTTTTACCCGATCAAAAGATGGAAACAGGAAAATTTGATGAAAAATCATTATTAGTACATGTGGTTGTAAATGGCTTTGTAGAATTATTCGATTCCTTTGTCTGGTGCAGGTGTATGCATAAATCATGTGTGTTATGTCTTGGTAGTCTTGGCAGAGCCAATGAGACGTTCTTATTTTGTTTTCAAGATTCATTTTATAGCTGGATCTAAAGCAGGCTTGTACTGTTTCGACCCGGGTGTTTCGAGACAAAGTGGCCTTACTTAATATTACCTGTTTGTGACACACATATCAAACTTCAGCAGGCAGCAGTTCACTTTTTTGGTTAGTTATAAATAGTTATTTACACTGTTATTTGAATATATTTTTAACTCTTGAGGCTGACAAGATATTTAACACATGTTATTTCTTTAACTCACTATCAATTTGGCTCATCCTCGTCCAGCGGATGAGTTCTTCACTGGACCGCAAGCTTTGGGTTTTTGTGGTTTCCTCGTTTTCACTAATACATCCTTCGTATATATTCACTACTACATCCTTCCTTATACGATTTTTCTTTTGGAAACCAGGGTGTCAATGGTTTCCCTTCAAATTAATCTTTTTAAATGACATTTATTTTTGGCAAATACAAATTTTCACTAACCATTCTGCAAACATATTGACAGTATTAATTATTTAACATATTTCATTCAAAGCTGACACACAGGACTTAGATACTTATGATGTTGTAAGGTTGTTACTTATTACTTGCTTCTAGAACTAAACACGGCTTAAAATGAACTCAGTTTAAGTACACTGTGGATTCCAATAGTTATAACCTGAGATAAGGCTCTATTTTCGTTTCACTTTGTAAATAACATTCGCGTGGGCAAGGCGATTTTAGCGGGAGCACTGAAGAGAGAGTATATGAGAACTGCTAAAATTGGGCCTGATCTCAGGTTAAATAGTTACGCCACGATAGGGCCATTTATACGAGGAAAAATAAGACGCGTCTTACATAAGACGCGTCTTAAATAAGACGCGAACTGTACCATTTATACGAGCATACCTTATCATAACAAGACGCGTCTTAGCTAAGCCGCGTCTTATTTCAGACGAAGTGTGCCGTTTATACGGAAAGTTCGTCTTATTTTTCCTCGTATAAATGGCCCTAATGATGAAGTTCTTTCTTTTTTCAAGAACTTAAAACTCAGAATTCATTTTTCTGGGGCAGAGTCATGCATGGCTCAGGTGTGTTCTTATGTCTTAATACACGTTATCAAATCGAGAGCTTTTCACAACTTCAGTGGACTTAAAAATTTTTATTTATGAAATGTATTAGTTCAAAAGTGGAAAATCAGAGAAAAACGCTTATGTTGTTTGTTTTCTTTTTTAAGTTATTGGTTACAAACTGAAGACAGAATGGATGAGGAGGAAAGTAACGGCTACGATGACTTTCCTGACAACGCCGATGTCATGTGGATGAAAATGGCCTTGATGGCAGCGAGTCGTGCTGAAGTAACAAAGCATGCTGAGGGAAACCCTAGTGTTGGCTGTGTAATTCGTCGCTCAAGAAATTATGGTCCTCCTGCAGTGTTAGCAGTTGGTTGGAACGGGTTCCTTCCTGATACACCTGAAGAGGAGATAGCTGAAATAAAGGGTCGCTCCTTCAAAGGGGACACGACTGATCAGCAAAAGAAGAAAAGGGATAAAGCACTGACTGACGAACTCGGCCTACATGCTGAGGTAAACGCCCTACAGTACTGCTCCGAAAGAGCGGAGATGGCTTCTATCTACACGACTCATGTGCCATGCTACAATTGTGCAAAACAACTTGTTGCACATAAAGTTGGGCGTGTTTTTTACCTGTTTTGGATGAAAGGTAGTGAAACGTCAATAGAGCTTTTCAAGAAGTTTGATATAACTTGCGTACCCTTTGGAAGGCGAGGCGAAGTACTAGAGGATTTTAACATGCCAGATTTCCTTACCAAACGCAAAATTGTTCAGGGAAGCACTGTTGCGCAAACATCCATAGAACCACATCAATATTTTTTGGATAGTAGAGACCAGAGGCACTTGGAAAATTGTATTACAAAGTATGAATGTAAGTTGTCTTGAGTTCTAGGGCAATAAGATTTGATCCATGATAATAATAATGATAATGTTACTAACTTAATTTTACAGGGGGAGCACTTTAGCGGAGTAAAAACGGACGAACCCGTGGCACTTGCCTAAATTATTATAGACACTAATTTACAAGTATGGAGCCGAAACGAGTTTTACTGACCTTCTAATTCATCTATTTTTAAGTAATCAAAAAATTTTAAAGAGAGAAAGACTGATTGTTTTGCAATAATTTCATTACGTTTTAAGCCAGGCCCTTGTCCAAGTTTCAGAATCACTGAAGAAAGGTTAAGTAGGAGAGAAATGGGGTATTCACTTTAACTCGACTTATAATAATTGGTACGCAAATCGGATATCTTACTGAAAATTGACTTACACAAATTGGCATTCAAAGCTGCCATGGCCGTATTCAAAGTTTTAGACTGTGCAATTTCTGAGATCTGGAAAAATTGATTTGCTTTCAGCCATTTCCTAAATTACTCTTCGTACTATTTCGTGAATGGACTACGCCTATCTCGAAAAACAACTGCTAGCATCAAAATTGTTTGAGGTAACTTTAGCGTTGATTTATTCTTATTGCAACTACAGGAAGAAAAAAGAAAATAAGCTTAATTTATTTATTCTTGACTTAGGGAAGACAAAGAGGGATGAGAAGAAACCGGATGCTACAATGACTTTCCAGGCATCAAAACAGTATCACTCGGTTTATTATTATCGTCCCTACTGTATTACTATTATTATTATATTATATTATGTTATATTTTGTTCTATTTATTCCACTTTATAGTAAGTTAAGAGGATCAGAAAACAATCGTAGTTAATATGTACAATACATGTAAACAACAATAGACTGCTAAATACACTAATTAAAGTACATATATACTTTTTTTTATATAAGAATGTTGTTTTTACGGCCCAGGCTGAATATTTTTATTTTTCTGTCGATCTTAGGCTAAAAATATTCACGTAATTATTCTTAAATTATAGCTTATCACATTTTCGTTCCAGAATACATTTAGAATATCAATTAAGGTTAGTGCAGGTTTTTTCGTTTTGTTCGTTTTGTTTTTCGTTTTTTTGCCTTTTAGAGAAAGGAATCAGTTAAAAAGGTACATTTGTACCGTATTTACAGATTTTCAACACACAAAACACCCGAAAACTATATCCTTTTCAAAATCTCAGCCTGGAGTTTATTCCTCAAATCTTCTTAAATTTTCGCAAATTTCAGCCTCGATATTCTTATGAAATATATTCGTATAAAATAAGAAGAGTGCAGAGAAGTAAAAAGAAACCAAAAAAAGACGTTGACTTATTGTGCGCACAAACAAAGGTATAATACTACAGAAGAACGTTTTACTGAACAGAACAAATTTCAGATATTGTTTGAACCACCCAAAAAGAATTTTAATTTGGAATAAGGGAAATGCAGTCATCGCCAAGCTAATAGTATATTTTTAGCTGAATAATTAACTTGGATATAAATTCGGATGTAACAGCTTTCTTTTGCATTGTTGAACCACTGAAGGGACTCGTCACATAATTTCTTAAAGGAAGTGATATTCAAAGAATGCATGTTCAATAGAGTCATTTTCGCTACAAATAACACATTTCTGGTAATCAGTTATCCCAAAGTGTTTCAATTCCTTGTTAGTGATTACTATTCTGTGCAAACGTTTAAAACAAAATTGCCTTAACTTGTTATGCCAAGTAATTTTATAGTTATTTTGCATGCAGTGCATCCAATTGTCAGCACCTTCAGGGCAATTGTTCTGCCACGATTTAAAAGCAGTCGATTCAGCATTAATTTTCTTAGCAAACAGTTTATAAAACTGCTTATAGGAGGTTTTCTTTAAGTTTATAGTTATATTTTTAGCTAGATAAGAATCAAAGCTTACACCAATTGAATTAAGATTCCCAAGGTCCGTATGAGCAGATGCCTCTCTTTTTAAGATGTGTGGGAATGGCTGAGATGAGCTTACAGCAGGTCTTATAGTAATGCAAAAAGTTGACTTTAGTATTATATTTGACACCAAATTCTTGAGGAGAAAGGTAATTGCCCTGATCGCAGCGTTAGGTCACGCGAGAGCCAAATGTTGAGCTTTCCTTCCATTATCCTTATTTTGATATGAAAATTGTTGTTATCATTCCAGCTTCATTATGGGAAAGGTATGTTCCAAGAAATTGGTTCGGGTCTTCTGGACACTCAAATTCTAAAGTGTTTTTGCTCAAAAAAATCGATCCACAAAGCTTCTGTTTTCTTTTGGTTTAATCGCAAGCCGGACAATACTCCAAATGAATTCAGTGCTCATAGCATTTCTTAGTGACCTGGTATCTTCAAGATTAATGAGTGTGGTGTCATCCGCGAACTGTGAAATCTTGGCATTTTGTCCATTTGGGAGCTCAATTCCCCGACAAATTTGTTCTTGGCGTACTTTAAGGGCTAGCATTTCAACTGCCAATACAAATAGAAGAGGACTCAATGGATACCCTTGGTGAACCCCTCTGGACACTTTAAAGTACTAGTTAGTCATAATACCCGCAATCATAACGCGTTTTCAACATCGTTACAAAGAATGGATACCCATCTCCTAATATTTGGGCCGAAGTTATATAACGGTACCATACACTTGTAAATAAAATTCCATTCAATGGTGTCAAATGCCTTGCGAAAATCAATAAAGAGAAGAATTCCCTTCATGAAACCCGTTTGATCAGAGTGGATCAGCAAGGAGAGTACTTTCGCAGCTCTTTGGCTAAGAGGTTTTAATTTGCCAAAATTTTAAAGTCAGCGTTTAGGAGGGTTAGCGGACGCCAATTAGTCAACTCTATAAGGCAAGAATGGTCTCTCGGTATGAAACAAGTAACTCTACACCTCTGAGATATTGACAATTGTCCTTTATGTTGAAAGCGTCATTATATGAATTAAGGAGGTGTAAGCCAATCGCGTCAAAGAATGTTTCATGAAATTCTTTGGAAAAGCAATCCTCAGCAGGGGATTTATTGCTTTGAAATGAACTCAAGAAATTTTTCAATTCAAGAAGTGTCAGATTTGCTTCATACAGGGCCGATGACTCCTCAAGTGATAATTGTGGAATTTGTAGATCCGCGACAAAAGCATTGAATTCCTCATTGAAATCGGTGGGTTTGATGAATTTGTTTCTAGTAGATTGCTATAAAATGATTCTATTTCCTTGTTTATACTACTACATGAGAAATTTCTGCAATTTGATTGGCTTAGAGCAGTGGTATTTCAGCATAATTTGAAATATCTTCCTGTGAAAATTACAAAACCTTTGCGGGTAGTAGACAAGTGTAAACAAACAATAGCAGGATTTGTACGTGATATTTGGCATAAATACCACTTGTGATATTTCAAAATTGTCTCAAATTTCACTCTCCTAACGGCTCGTAAAATTATGTATAACAATTTTGAAATATCAATCGTGGTATTTATGCCAAATATCACTGCATATCATGCTATTACCTATACTAATTTGTTTATGTCTGAGATGACTTCGCCATTCTCGAGTTTCAATTGTGTGATGATCTTTTTCTCATAGTTTCGCCAGTTTCTGAGCTAAAAAAATTATTGGTGGTCTTTTCACCTTTTTCAGTCCATCGAGCTTTTAAACGGAACATGGCTTCTTGACCTCTTTTTGGGTATAACTGATGGATTCGAAGACGCGGAAAAATACCCTACAAGTAGAGTTGTCTGACGAGCAACCAAGATATACCGTAGTCTCTTGTAAGCTTCCGCCCGGGCACCAGAAGTGGACTTGTTGCATTCTTGGGCTGTGGATTTGTCAAATCGTCTCTGTAAGAGTAAATACAATTGTAAAGTACGTGTAGCCCCTCATTTTCCCTCATGGATATGTTCTCTCTCCCGGCTCCGTTTCGTCTTTCTCGCGTTGGGTGATTATCAAGCGTGCTCGCGTTTGGCTCGCTCTACTATCCCTGTAGCCTCCCACGCAGGCGCTTTTAGGGGAGCTCGTTTTTCATCCCTTTCCCCGTTTGTGGGGAGGGATGAAAAACGAGCTCCCCTAAAAACGCCTGCGTGGGAGGCCACTATCCCTGAGGAAAATGAGGGACTATTCGTAGTCTAATACATTTGCTAATAAAAACATTTGTCAGCGTTTAGGCATGTCAAAAGGGAAAAAGCCTCACTCCCGGTTGACGTGCGTCGCTCAAAAACGCCTCTGCTTGAGCTCCCTGTTTAGCGTACGTAAGAGGACGTGCTAGGTCTGACTTACTTTTGTCGACTGGCTGAAAGGTATTCAGGAAAACTAAATAGGGAGTTTAAGATACGACGACTACGGGCTACGACTACGGTTAAACATGCCACTGCGCATGATCAAAACCACGTGACTGTTCATTTTTCCCGCGTAGTCCTGCGGCTATGGTGAGTTGTTGAGCTGTTTCGCGTAGTCGGGACCACGGAGAACATTTTGCTCGTATTTTACCGTCTCAGCAATTCAAGAATCTCGTCTTTTCGTAAAAAAGTTTTCAATTCACCTGCTTTAAGTGAGAGGGAAGGGAAATATGTAAGTTGTGTCTAATTTCTGCTCAGATTCACGCTTTTAACCCACTGTTGTGACTACATTTTTATCTAGCTAAGCTCATATTTAAATAATCTTAGCTGTTTATACGCAGAATTCAGATTAACGGCCGAGGAGAAGAGAAATCATGCGGGTAATTTAATTACTTTTTCTTCGCACTTGAAAAGTTCCAATGTTTGTTCGAACTGATTATAAGTGTGTCTTTCTACTTGTGTAACCTTTGTTTATGCGAGTTTTTGTATCGCATTTTCTGAATGAAAATGATGTAAACCCCTTCGAGACAATCGAAACTCGGCATTTTAATACTCCAAACTACATCAGATCAGTAGTCGGAGAAGTCCATCTTCTAAATCTAATAAATGAGCTATTACCATTTCTGTCTATTTCTTTAATATTTGACATAAGTATTCATGGGCGAAAAAAATAAAGCCTGTTTAACCAAAACTTTGTTCACCAATTTCACCCGACGTAATTGCTTCCTTCAAGTATGGAAGAATTTGTTCATTGTTCTAAGATCACATGCAAAACTGACTTGCATTTTTGTGACCTGTGATGAAAACAAGAAAATCTTTGCGTATTGTTTCCCTCTCCGCCTCTTCTCTCGTAGTCTACTGTCTGTAGTGCAATCTTAACGTTCTATATTTGCACGACTCAACCCAGTGCTACAAACAAAGGACAACGCTCGTCCAGCCGTAGTTCGTAGTCCGGAGTCTCCCTATCTTAAACTCCCTAATATCTATAAAGCAACATAACTGCAATAAATTGGCCAAAAAGATTGATTGAAGGGGCACAATAAAGGAATTCAACGGCATGGGTGGAACTTCTCTCCAAAAATGAACGGGAGTGTTCGGCTGAAAATTTTGAAAACACTCCTATAAGGTGATAAACTCTCATTTTGTTATCGAGGCTCAAAGCCCTTAAAGGTACCAAGTATCAAGTAACGTGGACTTAACCGCCAGTCGCATTGAGTGTCAGCCCAACGCCTGGAAAAGTAAGCAGCACCATGGATATACTCTTTAGTAAACCACCTTTGACAGAAAAATGATGCCCATCTCGCGTACCCTCTATCGGAACACCTAAATGAAAGTTTTCCCTATCCTTTATTTCACTTCAATTTGTGAGAAATTCCACCCCCTCTATGTACCTGAGCCGTAAGAAAGGTACTATTTTCGTGCTGAGGCTCTCCGTAAACAGCGACGGTATGGGCCATTGTAGCAAATAGTGAATAGACTCACCTGTTAACATCATACCGTTCTCGGGTTTTCAACAGGATTCGTAAACTCAGTACCACGGTTCAAAAAGAGAGGTAAGTGCAAAAAACTTCTCGATATTTCGCCAAGGTCATTATTTTAGCCTCTTTCTGGAGGTTCCTTGTTTGGAGGGAGGTTAATTTTTGTCGTGAGGTTATCCCACGAAAGAAAAGCTTAAGAAATGAGAGAAAGCTTAAGAAATGAAGTACTTGAGGCTGTTCCCTTTATTTAACGCCAGGTTTATATTTACTCCTATAAATTTACTTCTAGCTTTACGAATGCCTAAGCTGCTTTCGAAAATGAACAAAAAACTCAATGCGGGTGTTTAAAAAATTGTTATTTTGTTAACAGAGCAACCAACAGGGCTAAATTGCGGCAATTAGGACAATATACAGTGGTGAACGTTAAAGGAATTAAATGTTACCTTCAATTCACATTTGTTTTATGATCACACCCATGTCAATTCGGGCAGAGAAAGCTGAGTTTTAGGAATTTTAAACCAAAGACTCTGAAGCCTTAATATTTACCGGAGAGAAATATTGATTTATCAGTCTGATCATTCAGGCCAGTAAAGGATGCGATGACCCCATATTCTTTAACGGAGGGCCGGGTAGCTGCTGACACGAGTATCTAATTACGTTTATAATGATGAAATTCTGACAAAAGATCAATGTTAGAAATGTCGTAAGTAAGTAAAGAAAACAGTGCAAACTAGAAGTTTCAACATATACTATCATGATAATAATTTTAAGATTGTATTCTTTCTTTATTGATAGATAAAAAAAGTCCACTTTTTTGTACATGAATAGTGAATGGATCAATATAGCTGGCTGTATTTCTCTGTACAGCTAGCTAAATTCAAAAGGTTGTTTGGATCACCAAATGTCTCCTAAAAACATTTTGGAAACATGGGTGTTTTAAAAAATGCAAACGGTATAAAAGGATAAAACAACAACAAGAGAAGAACATTGCTCAAACTGAGATGCAAAATCACTATTTCAATCAACATTTGATGATATTTTGAACTCTCTTCAATTTACTTAATTCCCATTTTCTCCTGTTTTAATTTTCGTTTCCTTCTTATTTTTTTCAGATCGTAGAAGCCCTAAAGCTCAGGGTTGCTGCTGTCCAGACTGTGATTATTGGCTGGATCGTTTGGGAATCGATAAAGCAGGAGTGATAGGTCGAAAATAATCTAGCTAATACATATACAAAAGAAGCCAACCTCATTTATTGGGCCTTTCTTCTCCCTAAATTCCTATTGGGTGGGGCAATGAAGAATGAGAACAAGAGAAAGGCTGGCTGAGAAGTTTCGCATGTACTGTTTATTCCGATGTGTAGATTCAACGAAACCAGGTTTTTTTTTAAGTCAAAGGATAGTATTTTAAATTTAGAATTGCAGTATAGCACCAATAAAAGATGTATAGTGTATAAGGCAAACGTATCTCGGAGTACTGCTTATTTTCATGTCTGTTGATGTAGCTTTGTAACCTATGCTGATATAATTATGTCAGTTTGCACAAGGACTCTCCTTCCAATAATTCCACGCGCCTTACGTTCCAGGAGCAAGGCCTGAGGCAGAAACTTTCAAAGTCGCTATCTTTTCTTGACGCTAGGTACGAATAACACCTTAGATTCTTTATAATAATTATTTATAATTTTGAAAAATGACAAATAAAGAACTTGTAAAAGAGTAAAATAAAATAACAAAAATTTGGAGTAGACGACTAGCTTAATTGAACTTGAGAATCCTGTCTTGTTGCAATACGAGAAAAATCCGGATATTGAAACCCTGATTTTGTTAACAGGCTGAAATGTTTCCAGGTCAATCATTTGTCTAAACATCAGCCTGAAGGTTATTGCTTTTCAGTTTTTTAGATGTCAGCATGAAGCGTATTAATGCTTTACCTGGATAACAGTTATGTTTTGTATAGATTTCTGTTTGCCGCTGTACACTTGAGTAATATACGGAACTAAATATTTAAAATTTCTCTTTAGTAGTTTTAAATTCAACCAAGCGTCTAGCTTATTGGTTCTCGATTCTTATTAATTCTACAGAGTAGTGAATGTCAGTGGCAAAATTAAATGTCATTTCCGTTTTTCTTGATGCCAGTTTGTAGACTAATCAAATAGAAATCTCTAAAAAGCAAAAAAAACAACCTATGCAGTATGCATGCAGGGTCCCTATTAAAATCTGATGATTTTACCCTTGGCGATGGATGTATTCGACGGGAAAAATATTTTGAGGAAAACGCCTTCCGTGCGATGACAATTTCCTTGGTCAACATTCCCCTCTGTGTAATGACTTTACTTGGAAATGCTGCGATTTTGATAACAATCTTTAAGACTCCTTCCTTAAGTACACCAGCTCATATTTTATTGGCAGGCCTTGCCTTTTCCGATTTTACTTTTGGCTTCATTGTACAGCCCTTACTTTTGTCGATTGTACTCTCTGCGGGATATAACCATTATTTACCACCGGAAACCTTTCGTCTTTTGTGTTCAAGCTTCAACTGTTCGGCCATCGTTTGGTGTGGAGTTTCTCTGGGGACCAGTACAGCAGTTGCGTTGGACCGACTGCTTGCTCTCCGCTTACACTTGAGATACGCTGTCATAGTAACTAAGTATCGTGTAATCGTAGTTTTAACATCGATTTGGTTGTTTCAGGGATTTCTGGTGCCAATTTATTTCTGGCAAGTGGGAACCTTTGTCAGATTTATGGCCATAAAAATTTGTGTTGTAATAGTTGTAAATTTCGCCATTTAATTCAATATCCACCTCATCGTGCGACATCATCAGATCCGAATTGAACATCAACAACCTGAACAAAGGGCCGACACTTTTATCATAAGAAGACTTAAGAAGTCAGCCTTCAACACTTTTCTTGTATTTATATTCCTACTTATTTGTAGCTTATCCTCTTTATGTCTGTTTTAATAACGGGGTATCGATTACAGTTCTTTACATCGCAAGAATTATGATCTCTCTTAACGCATCTTTCAATCCCTTTCTATATTCCTGGAGACTTCGTGAAATACGTTCAGCCACAAAACAAATTTTCTGCTGTTCGTAAGTAGAATGTTAATAGCCTGCATGACACCTGGCACCATTCTGTTTTCGGAAAATCACATTCATTTGACGGAGGAATACATAGCTACCAAGAGCCATAATTAGATTATGCCTCTTGATAGCTACATAAACTCTGGAACAGTTGACCTCTTAAAATAAGGATGGACAAATCTCTTGACAATTCCACAAAGCTTATCTTTTAAGAAAGGCTTTTTCTTTAATGGTTAAGTTTATTAACTACCTATTCACTGTGCATGATGACATACCATGAAAACTGCGTAATATATTTTTTTTAGAAATTATTATTGTCATTATTTTTTATTCATTAATACTGTGAACAAACAGTAAAATTTCGTCCGCGCAAAATTATTTGTTTAGATTGGTTTACATTAGCCTTATTATTACTTTTTTTAAGCTCTTTTTTAAGTCGTAAAAATATTTAAAATCACTTATCTTATCATATTTCATCGCATTTAAATTATTGTTCAAAGTATTCTTATCTGTTTAAATTATTCTTAACTGTTTGTAATACATTTATTTAGGCTAATTTTATATTTTACTCTCATTTGAAAATTACCTCGATTTTTCGCAACGTCGTGACGTTTTAGAGTCAACTTTTATCACAAAATTATTATTACTATTATTATTAGAAAAAGTAAAACTAATCTATTTACAAACGTATTCTTAAAACGTTCCGTATCTATCTTGGGCCTATGGCAGCCTTAGCGTCTCAGGTGGTATTTAATAAACTCTTCCAATTGGCAGTGGTTTCGCATAAAGGTTCTATGCCAGATATACACAGAAAACACACAAAAGTAATAGGCAAAATTCTGGTGGCAGGGAAGCACTTAACTCTAGGGGTAAGGGGACCAGGAGAGAAGCCCTCCTGGGGGAGAGAAAAGATCGAGTGGTACCGGGGATGAGGCCCATATCCTCCAGTCACTAGGAACTAAGTGGAACCAGGAAGGGTGGCCCTCCTGGATGGAGAACAGATCAGGTGGGACCGGGGGTCCACACACTGGAAGGGATATTTTTCCGGACCTGTCTCCAAGGGTTAAGCCTTACCGTGGGGTAAAATGCAGCCAGGGGTTGCACTTCCTTGCAACTATTTTTATTGGAAAGAAAGACAGTAGTTCCACAGCCCAGGAACTAATGAAGGAATGCGACCTAGTCCGATATAATACCATGATATAAATGATTAATTGTATAGATACATCAAGATGTAGAGGAATAAAATAACGTTCTGCTTGGTGTACATTCTGGTTGGCCTAAATATATAGTGACCATAAGGAGTACAACATGTGAATTAAAGAGCTAAACAAAGGTTCCAGGCAGAAAAAAAGGCGGTTGGGAGAGAAAAACGCTGTTCTTAATGAACCGAAGCCCTAAGAAAACTGACTGCTTTAAGAGGAGCAAATGTCCATGATGAGCATGTGATAATAAAAATCAACCTTTGTGGAGTCTAGAAAATATATCGTGCTAAGTTACAGAGGACTTTGC
Organism: Porites lutea; assembly: GCF_958299795.1. Taxonomy (NCBI): domain Eukaryota; kingdom Metazoa; phylum Cnidaria; class Anthozoa; order Scleractinia; family Poritidae; genus Porites; species Porites lutea. The sequence goes on from NC_133211.1 coordinate 8,124,427, forward strand.
CAGAGGAGAAGGCTGCATTGTAATAGAACAACTAGTCACTTGTTGTTAGTAGGTCACCCTGTGTGCTTTCATAGGGCATAATCTCAGGTTTATTAACATCAGTTTATGTTACCATAAACTTGAACTTTAAATCAATCTTCTGTTGTGGAAAGCGGACCTTCAGGGGGTCGTTATCACAATGTTAAACTTTTCCTAAAATCGCTTTATCCTGTTTGTGCAGTATACAATCATCTAATTTTTAACGGCACCGATATAAAAAGTAATTTATGGCATCGGTCTAAAAATTGCTGGAAAACACTAAGATCCGTGTCGGAGGCATCATGAAAAGATAACCCGTGAGCTAAGTTAGGAAGTACGATGCTATAGAAAAGGTAACGAATTTCGATCTGGCTGTAACCCTCACTTTCAAAATGAGGCCATTTTTGAAGTTTAGCCCGAGATTACTTAGCCACACTTCCAAAAGGAGACATGAAAGCCGAGATCGCCGAATTAAAACTTCGCAACTGCGACCGGTTTTTAATCTCATGCGGTGAAGTTCTTCGATGCAGCCGATCAACTTCACTGTTACACCGTTAATTCCATGCGGACGTGAGAGTAGCCAATCGGTGACCCAGTTCAGATACTGAACGGATTTCTCGCAATGAGGTTGCTTGCTTGTATGACCAGAGGTCCGTCTCGGGAACCTTATCAAACCCGTAAGCACGGTTTATTTCATATTATCTACTTTAAGAACGGACCTCTGGAGCCAGGGTAAGTGCACAACCTTTCTTATGAAAATGAGTTTTATTTGCATAGGAATGAAAAATCGTTTCCACATCAAAGGCTGAACACTTAACCTCGTTTTGATACAGAGAACCGGAGGAACTGGGAAAAGGCCTATTGGGCGCATGGTAGTCCTCCAAGAAACATGGGCATCGATGGAGCTCATTGGCTGGTTGGCGTACGTGTGTTCATGCTTGATTGAAGTGAATACCGTCTTAGATGTTATTGTTTGAGTCTCTTAATTTAAATGCATGCCTACCCGCTGATCACTTAGCACTCTTCAAGAGCGCTGTAAAGCTGTATTTAATGTATTTAAGATAATCCAACCCTAGTGTTAAGATAACTTTTAAAGATAAGGTTCTAACAGGTGCGCTTGTAGTGTAAACGGCTAGTACCAATTGACGCAGGAAACTCTGAAGAGAGAAACGGAAATCAAATACAACAGGACTTTTGTGCCCTGGTCAGGGAGAGAAATATCGAGTGCAACACGTTTTTTCTTAATCCTGACTCACTTTCGGCACCTCAACAAAGTCTGTCAAAGGAAAAAATAATGACGGCGTCAAAATTGAAGGCAACTGATTTGAGTTCGAGTAAGCTTGGGTCAGCGTTCACCTAATATGGACAAAAGTAAGTGGGTAATTTACATTTGTTATTTCTATAATTGAAAGTTATTTTCTAGCTTAACACTGCTACGTGTTGAGACAAGTTTGCTCTACGCCTTTTAAGTTTTTCACGCAGACATGGGCATACAGTAGTTTCCGCGTCGTAAAAGAGACTGCAAAGTCAATCAGTATCAGTTCCACCAGGTGTTAGAATACCCGCGATTCGTCACTACTAGCCAACATCTGTAAGTACCAACTTCATGGCGTATATCCTTCGTTTGTATTTTGTAAATAAGTTTACAGAGCAGAAAAGACAGTTTTGCGTCTAAAATCAGTAGTTGATAGACTTCTATAATTTTTGAACCTTTATGTTGATACTGAATTTTCTGCTGACGAGCCATGTCATTTACAAAGCCGTTTTATCGGTTCAGTCGAATTTTTTTCATGCACAGACAGCATATTGTTCAAAAAACACGGAGAGAGAGCTAAGTATTTCGGTCATTGTTGTTATTGCTTTCTTGTTTCCTTTGAGTTAGTATTACTTTTTAAATGTTAGTAAATTCTGTGTTCGATTTCGGTTTGTCCTCTTTGTGATCCAAAAGCTGACGCGAGATATTCGGTTTCGATTTTATTGCTTAATCAATGTTCCGTCGAAGTCTGATGTTTCTAAAGAAAAATTTCCATCCAATCTTTGATATCGTATCGGTGGCTTGAATGATCAGTACGTTCATGTACACTCATAATTACTAAATTAAGTTTGTAAATCTGGTACGATGTGGCTTATTTTCTTTGAGTTAGTGTCAGGTTGTAATTTCATTTCAGTTTCCATTTGATTTCAATGCCAGCAGCCAGAATTTAATGTTAGGATTCCCTTTTCTTTTCGCGAGTTATTACCAAAGCATAAGTGACAGCTATGTCAAGAAAAATTAAATAATCTATTTCACTTCTTTACTCCTCGCAATAAAATATCGGTTGGTATTCCTCTTACTGACATGTCACTGGACCCCTTTTCGTGTTATTTTAGGGACAGCCCAGGCAGTCTTTTTAAATTCCAACTCATTTCTTGGGTATGAGCAAGTATCGCTCTGAGGGTCATTTCGTATGTCGTCTCTTGTTTTTCTCGTCACGTTTATTCCGCTTTTGGCCTGTTTTATTGCGGTAAAACAATACGAAGTTTACTTCTTTAGCGATGATTTTAAGAACGTTAATAGTGAGTGCTGTTTGGGAAGTTTAACCGGCGATTACTAGTGGTTAAATCATTTGATGTAACCTGATTTCCGCAACAGCCCATACATTATGGGCAGTAATCCTCGATTCGAAAAAATGTATGCGTATTAAATGTACGCGGTTGTGCGGAAATGATGGTCCTATTTAGTGCTTGCATTCTTTTTCCCTGCTTTCGTCTCTCGCACATGTTTTTAACGTGAGGTAGGGCATTAATTGTCGGTCCTTGAAGCCGATCTTTGCAAACGGTAACTCTTTGAGAAAGATTTCGACAAAAGTTAAACTCGGATATTGGTTATGCACAGCGTTTCATCTTCGCTAAAAATACCTTAAAATACATGTTTTTTTAAGTGCAGGTTTGGGCTTGTATTCAGAAAACATGCACTTGTAATGTACTGGTATGGTTACTAAGCCCACATCGATTATTATTTAGAACAAAACAAAAAGATAACTGTCAGGAAACATAGCAAGGACAGAGGAAAGAAACGAATCAAATATAAAATATTTGCTCCCAGAAAATTCAGATCACTTTTCTAGAATCGGTTCCTTTCAAATATGGCCTTTTCAGAGAGAAGTCGAGAGAAAGAGAGAGAGAGAGAGAGAGAGAGAGAGAGAGAGAGAGAGAGAGAGAGAGAGAGAGAGAGACATCATTACCACGAATTGGGCAAATGCAACTCAATGTAGTTTAACCAGGAAATATTTGTCTGATTCAAAGGACAAAATTAGTGATTCAGAGGTCTTTCTTTCTGGTCATAACATCAAGGCGTATAAAAGACAGAAAAACTTAGTTACTCTTGTCTCAGACTGACAGGCTTTGGTATCCGCTTGCCAGTCCTTTGTTTTGCAGTGCGCAACGCTACTGCGCATCATCTTTTCAAAGTGACAGTAGCCGCTACACGCTGTTTCCGAAGTTTAAAAGAGCTTTTTCAGACGAAGTGATTTAGAAACACGCTGTATGGGGAACTTTTAACTTAGGCGATAAATCAGGAAGTGCCATTATGCAGGTGAAAGTTCTTCTCAGATGTGCCCAATATTAAGTGTGACTTGTGAATACGGAGATCATTTTGTAAGCAATTGTGGAGGACATCCAGTTCCAGTTAACGACATCTTTCAAGTAACCAGATCTCAGCTTGAAAAATCTATTTTTCTAATTTGGCCAAACACTGGCCGTGGTGAAATTAAGAGTCATCAAGCCAGCGGTTCACATGGAAGACCTTATTTTTGATGTAAACACAACCTTACAGTAGGTACACGAGAGGGGGGGTCTATTGTTGTTTTACCGGTCGTTCAAAACCACCACAAATCTTCTTGACCGAGAGCTTTTAGTTTAAATAAATATAAATATAATATATATATATATATAATCATGATAGATAAAAAGGGAAATATATCCCTAAAATAACTACAAAAACAAGACAAAGGCACTAGCAGAAGTAAAAGATGATTTTTTGAAACGATAATTAATCTAGTCTTGCAATAGCCCACACCGTCATTTTGTAAAGTGACATTAATTAAAAAGGCTTAACGCAAGCTTTGCCAGCTTTCGTTCTGAGGGTCATTTGCAATTCACACTCTTGTTATACTGACGGCGCGTCTGTACCCGCTCGCGCATGCCGAAAAAGCGGATATAATTTGCTACATACTTCTGGCTACATGCATTATAAAGTTTGTATTTCAGGGCACTGCCCAGTTTATTTGAGAAAAATTTCGATAAATACCTCGACCTTACAGATTGATTTTGTGCACTGGCGTAGATTCGTTCAAGTGACACTGAAGCTGCAAAGAAAACACAACAAGCCCTCTCTATAAATAACTCAATATATATTATTAAGTGCAGGTTCAGGCTTGTATTAAGGAAGTATGCATTTATCATGACCAAGCATAAATCCGCGCATAATAAGAACGGAATGCATTACCGACCTAATTTGCCCGCAGAACCCAAATTACTTCACAAAATGAGACAGCAGACTAATCCTTACGTGAGGTCTTACGTTAAAGAAAGGACGTAGAAAATCTTGAAAATAAGGGAGTTTTTGGGATCTCAAGGCAACTGAATCTGGTATAGCTTGGGTAATTTTCTGTGTATGATTTTTAACCGAATAGTGAAATCTATTTGATTCAAAGTCAGAATTAGGGGTTTAGTTTCAAGGCCTAAGTAGCTAAAAGGGGAGAAAAGTGCTTAATACGTAAGGAGGTCTTTTCCTTTCTTTGGGTTTCGCAAAATAAAGAACGTCTTGTAACTTTCCTTTAATTATTCACGACGGTCACAGACTGCTTGCTTTCAATTCGATTTCAATATTAAACAGTTTATTATGTCTACCGCGTTTATTTTCATAACAGCCCAGACCGTGTTTCTGAATTTTAAACTTTTACCTTATCTGAACATGTATTTTGTTTTAAAAGGTTCTGAATAAACCTTTTGACATTTCAGATAATGTACACTTCAATCAAGGTTTGGGTTTGTGCGAGTAGAAGTATGAAGAGGTGGGGGGGGGGGGGGGGGGGGAGAGGACTTATACAAGCTATATAGGTATTTACCGCCTCAAAGGGTATGGTTTTTGAGTCGTTTCGGTCTGAAAACGGGTATGGATTTTGTCCATTTTGGTCTAGATCGGGTTTGGTTTTCAAGGGAACTACGGGAGTGTATAAACTTATTCTTCATCTCAGTTCCAAATGAATAAAATAGAAAGAGTAATATGCGAATTCAAAATGGCTTTTAAGAAATCCGTTTGTTGGCCTTCTGATCTAAGCAGTGGTAACATAATTTCTTAGAGGGCAAGTTTGAAAAAGGGTATGGATTTTAGAGGCCCGGTCTGAACACGGGTGTGGAAAATGACATATTTTGGTCTGAAATAGGGTCAAGTTTGGAGAACCGGGCAGCAAACCCCCACCAAGAATCCGTAATACCCCCCGAGACACATTTCTAATTGAAACCCTTGTTGTGATCATCACATTTGTGCCGTTCCCAACTTGTTTTGTTGTGATAAAGAATATGAGGTGATATTAAAGTTGTTTACTGTGAGAACGGTTTGTGGAATTTCACCGCTCCTTCAATATATTACCTCTGATGCACTACTCCGGTGGAGTCAGAAAATGTGTGCGTATTAAATTCTAGGGTTGTGGGAATAAAGCTTATAACATCATATACTATAGCCAGTATTCTTTTTTCTTCCTCTCGTCTCTCGCCACATATTGGAAAATGAGAGGCAAGGTATTTATCGTCCCTCCAGTCGGTTTTTGCATGCTATCAATAACACGTCTAGAATGATTTCGAACTATATTTCCCGATTCATTTATAATGCAAGCCGACATGGAATGCCGCAAAACTTAAAGCTTTTATTAAATCTACTCTAGAACTAACCTTCTCCCAGTATGTGTTAATCGGAAGGCAATATCTTCCCTCCAGCCAGCCATTGCAGTCCATAACTCCTTTACAAAGTTTTCGATTAGTACCTTGGTTAATAGGTCTTAATACCGTAAACTAATTCATGAAGTACGCGTCTTCAGTGCACTCTGTGAATGACATCAGTTGTGCGTGACAAGCTTAAATTCACGCAATATTAATAGAATTTGTGTAATTCCGTAAACAATTGTATACCATTTGACTGAACCCCGTCTAGCTAGATTTTTGTCTTAATACTGCAACAGAATGATTAACTGAACCTATTTGGAAGTAAGATCATGATCAACTTTATATTCAGATCGTTTTACTCATCTTCATATAGAGCGACCTATAATAATAATATCAATAATACTTTAATTATCATCTCCCCTTATGGGGTTTTTCAGGGATAATGAAACAAATACTTTAAATGAAACATAACATGGTTAAAAATTCCAACCGGTAGGAGGCAAACCAGCTGGCTATTTACAAGTATGGCTGAGGATTTGAATTAGGGATTGCCAAGAACAAATCCAGCTACCAGTCACGGTACCCTAACCACTCAACCACGCCACCTCGCCTCCTGTTGTACACTGCTGTCATCCGCAGTGTTAAAAGAGGTGAACTTCTTTAATGAACAATTCTTTAACTAAGGCTGACACCATTTTGTTTTCTAGTGTAATCTGCAGGCTTAAATTTCTCAAAATTTCTGGCGATGCCTGGAAACCGCTTGATAATAAGTCTCTAAAAATAAGGGGCTCAAAAAACAAACCATGTGGGACAAATCGTCAGCCAGTGAGAGGCCTCCCCAATTAGAACATTTCCCTGCTGACGCTTGCACCATTTCAAAAATAAGCCATAAACAACACACTTACTTGGGCAAAAGGATGTTAAAATAAACAAGAATAAAAACCTTAAAAAATCGATGGCGGTTCGTGAACTCGACCTCTGTTGTCCAGAACCTAATAATTATAATAATTTAATAATTTACATTTATATAGCGCAAACCTAGACTAGAGAGTAGTTGCAGTGAACTCTCGGCAGTGAACTAAGAGTTTGAGCAACTGTTGTACATGATCGGCTTCCCTGAAAGGATCTACGGTGGGAATCATATATAATCAAATCAAACCCGTTGCAATATCCTTCAGTTTACATTTCTCAACTGTTCTCCCTTCATCAATACGTGTATTTCGAAAACGGGCACTCTTACACTGCGTCAAAGCGGAAATAGGAGTTTCATCAAGTTTCAGTCAAAAGTGGTATCTGAATATCTTAAAACCTGATAAATATGAAAGACGTGTTCATTGTTAGCATTAAAAAATTTCCTTAGGGCCTGTTTAGTCTTTTATTGTTTCTAAGGATTTCCGAATATTTGCCTGAGAGGATTAAAGCTGAAATCTGGCAGCTGTGTTTTACCGGATTACAAGACAAAAACAATCTAAAGTCCTGTGTACCCTGCAGGCTTAAATGCAGACTTCAACAACGATACGGCTTATGTGGTACAGTGCTTAAGAGCGACTTTCTGTAATTACCACGGATAGGTGTGCAAGATGGAAAAATCGAAATCCCCCAAACTTTGTCACAACAAAGCCCTTTGGAAACTATTTTAGAAAATCCAAGTCTCAGTTCGTTTGACTTAATATTTTCCAAAATAATAATTTTTTTAAATTTTCACCTTCGAGAGGCCTTCAAACCACCGAAAAATGTGCTTGATACCCTCGCTTCGTGAATGGAAACGGAAACTAATACCATAACTTTTCTTATATTAAACAATTTTATGATCCTTCCTTTCTACCTAAACGTTGTTACAATTTCAAAAGATTTCAATCTGATTTTTTAATATTTTTTCAAAATTACCCTCTAAATCAGCATTATCGCGACCATCAATTTTGCCATTTTTCAACGGCGAAAATGCCTTCCTGGTACATGGCTTTCATTAGAAAAATGGTATTCCAGAGAAAGAGCAATGTTTCCCCTATCAATCTGTGAAATAAAATTCTGGGGCAATTGAAACTGCGAGTTTTTACAACGGAAAACATTTACGGTACTCGTGTGATTTACGACCTCTGAACTTGCAGTTGTCGTGGTGAATACAACCGAGAACTTAGACAGCACTTGAAACTCTGGCGCAAATTTGCCTCTTTTCCGCCAGTTTAAACACCAAAAACGATGTTAGATTTCACAGTGGTAAATTTTGAAAAGGAAAAGCAATTTTATTGTGCGAAAGTGTGCTATGAACTTCTTGACTACAACACTTCCCTTACGTGCGTATTTGTTTACTTTTGCCGTATTTGTAACAGTTATCATATATGTACAAAACGGCTTTAATGTCGGTAGCTAAATTTTTTTAAATGCTCCTATTTCTTATGAAACAGATCGTTATAGCTATAAAAAAGGAAAACGATTTGACCTACCTCACATTATTTGACAACAGAACCGAATCCCGGTACTGCCTTTAGCGAAATGAGATTGCGTGACAAGGAAATTTGAGACCCAGGTTATACCGCGAAGACAGATACCATTCCGAAAAAGACACTCACGCGGTGCCTTCTGTAACCTTTAAAGCAAAACATGTAAATAATCAAAATCCTTAGTTTCACTGACTTATCCGCTAGAGCGATTATGAATACGTAAGACTAAAAAGAATATTTTCCACAAGAGACTATGAAGTGGGGGGCCCTTATAGTCTCTTACTTTCCATAAACGCCTGCTTACACATTTTGAAATACGATTATCAATTCCTTACTTGTATCCTTAGAAAAATGACATTGAGAGGGAAAAAGCGCTAATTCGTAGTCTGAAATGGCATCCGTCCCTTCCCTCCACCCCCTAAGGGTCGGGAGCCCGTTTCGGGGTGGGGCGAAGAAACGCAGAACATTTCAGACTAGACAGGCGGGGCTAGAAAACCTGCATAATTTTAGAGCACCTTTGGTGTTAAAAGCAAAGCTTTCTGTAGTTCTGGCAACCTCGAGCAAGTTTTGCATTTCTGAGCAACGTTTGGGAAAAATATAGGCTTATGTCAAGCCAGAAAAAAGTGAGCAGTTTGATAGAAAATGCCAAGTGCGACTGAACCGCGCCCGTATAAGCGCCCCTAATGACTCTGGCAGGGGGGAAGGGGGATTGAAATCGAGCAAAGGGGACCTAGCTCTAAGCATACCGTCTGCGCCTTAGCTGTGAGTCTGCCTTGGAGATAAATTTCGCTTATATTTTTGAACAACTCTTTAAAGAAGATGGCAAGCCGTATAGTTGCGTCCGTCTGGAACGCTCGAGCGGTGAAACCAATGATCGCGCCCCTCGCACCTTGAAAAAAAAAACCGCGTTTTTTGAGAAAAAAAAGCAAAAAAAGGAAAAGTAAAAAAAAAAGAAGAAGAAGAAGAAGAAGGAAAGGCCCTTTGCGCTAACTGAAAGCTATTGTTTTCTGCATTGCTATTAAAAATCTGAAAAAAAAAAACAGTGTTACACACGTAGCGCTCGGGGCGGTACCAGGTAAATATATCACATACCCCATCGTTCCAGGTATATAACAAGCGTAACATGCAAGACACACTTGCGGATACGCGCAAGCATAACGTCAGATACCCAGGCGCAAAAAAATAACAGTGGCGCTACTAATGTTAGCTCCCCTAAAAAATGAAGCGTATTAAAGTGGGGTTGAAAAGTGAGATATTCGGATATCTTCGGATAATTGATAGCGAGTTATTTCCAGTCCACGGACTTTCTCCTAAATTTTTTGAAAGTATTTGTTCTCTTAGAAAATCCAGAATTTCGAGATTTCTTGATAGTTTTATACATACGCTAATTATGAGATTCCTTTTCTTCTTTTCTAACGATAAGTTAAATCGGTCAAGAAAAAAACAGCTTTCAGTAAGTTAAAATAAGTTTTTTGAAGGCGCGATCTTTGGTTTCACCGCTGAGCGTTCCTGACGGGCCCAAATATACGAGCTTGCAGTCTCCTTTAAAGAGTTGCTCGAAACTGTGGGCAAAATTTATTGCCAAGGGAAACGCACAACTAAAAAGCAGGCGGTATGCTTAGACCTAGGTCCCCTTTGCTCAATTTCAGAGTTTCCCCACCCCACCTAGCTTCCCCCTCCCGCCGGAGTCATTATTAGGAGCGCTTTTACGGGCGCGGTTCAGTCGTACTTGACATTTTCTATCAAACTGCTCACTTTTTCTGGCTTGGCATGTGCCATAACCTATATTTTGCAAAACATTGCTTAGAAATGCAAAACTTGTTCGAGTTTGCCAGAACTACAGAAAATTTAAACACAAGAAGTGCTCTAAAGTTACGGATGCAGGTTTTCTAGCCCCGCCATGTCTAGTCTGAAATCTTATGCGTGTCTTCGCCCCACCCCGAAACCTGCTGCGGCCCCTTAGGGGGTGGAGGGAAAGGACGGATGACATTTCAGACTACGACTTAGCGCTTTTTTCTAAGAGTACAAGTAAGGAATTCATAATCGTATTTCGAAACGAGCATGATGAAAACAAGAGACTACAGTGGAACCTCGATTTAAGGAAGGGCCAAGGGACTAAAAAAATTTCTGAGCCACCTAACGACGGTTTTGTTCTAAATTCATTTTCAATGGTGTACCCAGAGTACTTTTAGATCTCTAGAAATGCATCCTAAGCGGCTTGTAAAATCTGTTCCTGTTCGGTCATCCTAGGGGAACTTGCATTGAGTATTGTCGAAATTAGAAGGGCTTCAGTATTATTTTCCCAAAAATTTTAGATGAAATTTAACGTATCACGAAAGTGAGAATTTTTCTGATTCCTCTCTCAATCACATATTTGAATCCGAACATTTTAGGTTTCCTCTTTTCTTCGAAAAATTAGCCTAACCTGGGATGTAAAATGTGAAAAATTAAAGTTCAGAAAATAGTAGGGAATTTATAGGATAACCTTCGAAAATTGAACACAAACGGAACGGTCATCTAGAAATTTTTAGGCGTCCTCAAGCTATAGAAAATTCTAGGCAATATCTACTTCTCCGAAGATATATTTTACAGAAAACAGTCGTTGAGTGCCTCTGAAATTTGCTCGCCATAACGAGGTTTCGTTGTATGGAGGTTTCTTTTTCATACCGTAAATCCTCTATTAAGCCCCCCCGGGGGGGCTATTTATTTCAAGCCCATTTGAGGGGGAGCGGCTTAATGGAGACGGGCGGCTTAATATATTTAATTTAGAAACTACGATGGTATCGCTTCTCCATAAAGAACTAGAATACAAAGAGGAAAAGCTCAAGTACAGGAAGTTTTAAGTCATGCAGCCGAGGATCAAGAACAAATCCGAACTTCCAGCTGGTAAATAAACCATCCCGGATCAGTCCACACGAAGTTTTACGGTCGTGATTGATTAATACAGTCTTTCATCTTTCATTTATTAGTGAAGAATAATTAGGGGTGGGAAGTGGGTGCTTGATAGAGGGAAGGGGGGCCTTATTAACTTTCTTCCCCTGAAAAAGGGGGGGTTATTAGAGGGAGGGGGCTTTAATGTATGTTTTTCGGTATATTTCACTATTATCGAGGTAAAGAAAATCATTCGTAGGTTTTTTACATCGCGGTTCCACTGTATAAGGGCCTGCTCCTATAAAGTCTTTTGGGGAAAAAATATTTTTTTAGTGTTACGTTTGCAGGGTCGCTCTGGCGCATGAGTCAACATAACTAAGGATTTTGATTATTTACATGTTTCGCTTTTATAGCTACAGAGGGTGACCGGTGAGTTTCTTTTTCGGAATGGTATCTGTCTCCGTGGTATAACCTGGGTCTCAAAGTTCTTTGTCACGCAATCTCGTTTCGCTGAAGGCAGTAAAGGATTCGGGTCTGTTGTCAAATAATGTGTGGTAGGTCAAAACGTTTTCCTTTTTTATAGCTATAACGATCTGTTTCATGAGAAATGAGAGCATTTGAAAGAATAGCTACCGACACTATTAGCCGTTTTGTACATATATGAACGGCAAAAGTAAAAAAATACGCACGTAAGGGAAGTGTTGCAGTCAAGAAGTTCATAGCACACTTTCGCACAATAAAATTGCTTTTCCTTTTCAAAATTTACCACTGTGAAATCTAACATCGTTTTTGGTGTTTAAACTGGCGGAAAAGGGGCGAATTTGCGCCAGAGTTTCAAGTGCTGTCTAAGTTCTCGGTTGTATTCACCACGACAACTGCAAGTTCAGAGGTCGTAAATCACACGAGTACCGTAAATGTTTTCCGTTGTAAAAACTCGCAGTTTCAATTGCCCCAGAATTTTATTTCACAGATTGATAGGGGAAACATTGCTCTTTCTCTGGAATACCATTTTTCTAATGAAAGCCATGTACCAGGAAGGCATTTTCGCCGTTGAAAAATGACAAAATTGATGGTCGCGATAATGCTGATTTAGAGGGTAATTTTGAAAAAATATTAAAAAATCAGATTGAACTCTTTTGAAATTGTAACAACGTTTAGGTAGAAAGGAAGGGTCACAAAATTGTTTAATATAAGAAAAGTCATGGTATTAGTTTCCGTTTCCATTCACGAAGCGAGGGTATCAAGCACATTTTTCGGTGGTTTGAAGGCCTCTCGAAGGTGAAAATTTAAAAAAATTATTATTTTGGAAAATATTAAGTCAAACGAACTGAGACTTGGATTTTCTAAAATAGTTTCCAAAGGGCTTTGTTGTGACAAAGTTTGGGGGATTTCGATTTTTCCATCTTGCACACCTATCCGTGGTAATTACAGAAAGTCGCTCTTAAGTGCTTTGAGTCTTATCTTTGTAATCGTACCCAGTTTCTCAACAAGCGTGTTCTGTCAGTTGGTGTGCCTCAAGGGTCTGTTTCGGGGCCTGTATTATAGCCCATACATACATCTCCTCTCAGTGATATTATGAAGAGTTATAATATCAATTACCCACCATTTGTATGCTGATGATAGTCAGGTTTACCTTGCTTTTAAAATAAATGATGCATCCTCGATCAAAAACCGAATTGAAAGCTGTGTTGGTAATATGAATCACAATGACCTTAGAGAACGAACATAAAACTGAAGCTGTGCTCATCTCTTCGAAATTTCGTGATGGCCGTTCTCTGGATTACGTGAAAATTGGAAATGAAAGGATTTACTTATCTGGTAAAGCCACAAGCTTAACAGTGAGATAAAAGGAAAACTAATTTGACAAAGTCCGTTCCAAAAACTAGGGTTTAATATGCACGAATGGTTACTAAATTAGTTATTATCATCCAACAGCATGAAAAAAGCAATCGTAATCTTGATTTTATCTAAAACCTGAAAAAGAAGAATTTATCAAATGTTCCAGCCAGAAACAAACTTAGATTAGCCATTTGATATGATAAACAATTAGAAATTATCGTTAAAAAAGGTTTTAGATAAAATAAAAAATAGAGCCCCAACTAGGACCCAAGTAGAAAGCAGGCTTTATTAAGTCAAGTCTATAAATAACATTAATGATATTCAACATATGTATACTACGACGAAGACGAAAAGAGGCCTAGCAAGGCCTAGCAAGCGTGATCGTCTCTTTGCTATAAATCTATCTAGTTTGGTTGCTTGTCCGCCTTGACGTCATTGCATTGTTGGTTTTCAGGGAACCAATAAGCTTGGCTACGCCATTTAAAATACCTCAGTTATAAAATACTTAAGTTCAAAAAAGAGTTTTCAAACATCAGCGAAAACGCCTAATTTGTGTATTCTTTATTTAGTAATTGGTCATTATAACTGAGGAAATGGATAAAAATGAAAGTAACGGCTATGATGGCTGAAGAAAATCGTTCGTTATACCGAGGATTTCGTTATATGGACGTTCATTAAATCGAGGTTCCACTGGATACTGTTAAATAATTTAGTAACCAACTCTTTTTGTATAAGGCTAGTTTTCAGAGGTTTACATGTGACTCCAATAATGTAGCTTTTGATTGGTCATACCTTTGATGAATAATTAATGAATTTACAAGTCGCGGTAAAACAAGAACTGTGTAGTTATTGGACGCTTTAGTCAAAAACTTTTCAGTAGATCTGTTTAGTATTTCCTAAGAGAATTTTAGATACGGTACAGTTGTTTTTTCTCAGATCAAAACATAAAAAAAGGGAAGGTTTGATGAGAAATCATTATTTGAATATATATAATATATGCGACTGTTTTATAAGTCATTAGAGGAAAAAATTATATCTATATGTGTGGTAGTAATCACACCCCTGCACATCAACATAAATCGGTTCCGTTGAATATTCGATTCCTTTGTCTTGCACAGGTGCGTGCATAAATTATGTGTGTTATGTCTAGGTAGTCTTGGTATAGCTAATGAAAAGTGTTTATTTTATTTTTACAATTCATTTTTGACTGAATCTAAAGCAGGCTTGTTTAGTTTCTGCGTCACTTAATATTACTTGTTCGTAACGCGGAAATCAAACTTGAATTTTTTTCGCCGAAGAACAAGCTGGCAGCGGTTCATATTTTTGGTTAGTTACCAATAGTTATTTGCTAAAGTATATTTTTAACTCTTGAGGTTGATAAGATATTTAACGTATGTTATTTCTTTAACTCACTATCAATTCGGTTCATCCGTCGTCACTAGTTCCCCAGTTTTTTTTCTTTTTTTTTTTTGTGTGGTTTCCCGGTTTTCACTAATAAATCCTTCTTCGCTTCTTTTGTGCTATTTTTACACCGCTTTCTGAGAAAACGAGGTGTTGACAAATACAAATTTTTACCAACTATTTCTGTAAATGTATATTGACAGCACTAATTATTAGCATATGTTATTAAAAACTGACACATAGGAACCTGCAAAAATAACCACACGTCTAGTTTCCTCTCCTCGAGATAGCCTACGTGTAGCTGCATCTTCCCTCCTCTCTCCGTTTTTCCTTTGTCGGGGGTAGGGTACAGCTATACGTAGGCTATCATCGAGAAAGATACTTAAGATATCATGAAGTCATTGATTAGTACTTACCAAAGGTTACCCAGGCTCACTATTTGTGTCACGTTCGAGTTTCATATAACATGAGTAAGTATAGAGAACATATGGAGCGAAGTTTAGGTCTGGAAATTTGCTAGAAAATGGAAATAAAAATCGGTGAGACTTACCACGTAGCGAGTTGTTGTTGCCCTTAATGCACACGAAGATTCGGGAAAAATAGTCTCCTGGAGACTATTTTTTGCGAAACTTCGTGTGCATACTGAAGAAAACAACTACTCGCCACATGGTGAGGTTCATCGATTTTTATTTCCATTTTCTAGCAAATTTCCAGACCTAAACTTCGCTCCATATCTTCTCTATACTTACTCATGTTATATGAAACTCGTACGTGACACAAATAGTGAGCCTGCGTTGCCTGTGGTACTTACTACCTACTGTAGTACTAAACACGGCTTAAAATGAAATTTTACCTATAGTGCGAATTCAAATAGCTACACCACAAACATGAAATTGTTTTTAACAACCACTCAAAATTCATTTTCTAACTCAGGTTCATGCGGGAGTTCACGCATGGCTCATGCATGTTCTTCCTTTACATTAGACTTCATTGGACTAACAATTCTGATTTATCACTGAGTTAGTTAAAAAAATTGAAAACCCAGAGACAACCGATGATGTTATTTTTTTTATGTTAAGTCATTGGTTATTGGTTAGAAGAAATAAATTTTGGCTTTAGTATTCCTTTATCACAAAGAAAGAAAGCCGCAGGTCATCTCAGAGGGGAGGGGGAAGGGGTGTGCATCCCCTGCACTTTCCTCCTAAATCCGCCACTGAAGGAAATCCACAGGGGAAATCGACTTTGGCTTGAGTTAGCGCGAGGTTCGGGTTTACGAGGGTTTGAATTATCGGGAGTCAACTGTAATATATTTCAAAGAGAAACAAAGAGATGATCTGTGTGATTTCACACGGACTTCTTTTATAAAATGATCTCACAAGGGATGGGACATCTTGTCCACAGATATTAAAGATTGACAAAAATCGATGATGTTATTTTTTTTATGTTAAGTCATTGGTTATAACTGAGGAAATGACTGAAGCGGCAAGTAACGGCTACGACGAATTTCCTGACAACACTGATGTCATGTGGATGAAAATGGCCTTGATGGCAGCCAGTCGTGCTGAAGTAACGGAGCATGCAAATGGAAAGCCTAGTGTTGGCTGCGTAATTCGTCGCTCAAGAAATCGTGGTCCTCCTGCAGTGTTAGCAGTTGGATGGAACGGTTTCCTTCCTAATACACCTGAGGGGGAGTTAGAAGAAATAAAAGGTCGTCGATTTAAGGAGTCAAGGGCTGCTAAAGATAGGGACAATGCACTGACTGCGGAACTCGGCCTTCATGCTGAGGTAAACGCCCTACAGTACTGCTCCGAGAGCCCGGAGATGGCTACTATTTACACGACTCATGTGCCATGCTACAATTGTGCAAAACAGCTTGTTGCACGTAAAGTTGGGCGTGTTTTTTACCTGTTTTGGATGAAAGATTGTGAGACCTCAATAGAGCTCTTTGAGAAGTTCGACATAACTTGTGTAGCCTTTGGAAAACGGGATGAAGTACTATGGGATTTCAGCGCGTTTTTCTTGACAGACCGCAAAATTGTTCAGGGAAGCACCGTTCCGCAAACATCCCTGGAAGAATATCAATACTTTTTGGATTCTAGGGACATAAAGCATTTGGAAGAAGTTAGAGAGTACAGCTTCGGTAATAAAATTGTCTTGGGATAAAGCGCAATAGTGTTTGCAAAAAATTGGATTTCAGCTGAAAAAATATATGAAGAAAAACGTATGATACGATACGATAATTTATTTAACGTGGACATTACTCTTAGCTTAATCAGCTAGTCTGTACAGGTAATCTACTGCCTTAGCTTAGTACATTCTAAAAATTAAAAAACTACAAATATACAACAAAATTCCACACATGTAAGCCCTTGTCCAGGCCTTGTCCAGGCTCCAGAAGCACTAAATAAGGGTAAAGTATTACAGTAATAGGTAGACTGTTCACAGTCCCCTATTTTTCGTAAGATCGTCAGAATCGTCAGGGGGCGAGCGTCGGGACCCCCCCCCCCCCCTTAAGTAGATTTGACACTCTTTACATCCAAGATAGTTACCCTTAACGCAAAGCGCTCGATCTCGATGTTCTTACGGGAAAATAGGAGACTGTGAACAGTCTTAGTAATAGGGTATTCGCTTCACAATCGGTCCATAACTGTTTTACAGCTTACTGAAAATTAATTTAAAGAAATTGTCATCCAAAATTGCTTATAGCCTTGTTCAAAGTCGATGGGACTATGCATTTTCTGGGACCTCGCTACATTTCATTTGTTTCAAACAACCTTTCAAAAAAAACTTTCTATGTTCTATTTGGACTACTTCCATCTTGAAAAATAGCTGCCAGGGTCGAGTTGTTTGAGGCAATGTTAGCATTGATTTACTTTTTCAATTAGTTTAGAAAAATCAGAAAAAAGTTTAATTTCTTTATTTTCTTATCAGGGCGAGAATTAGAATTAACCAATAGAGAAAGGGCTGAAGAGGAGAGTAACAACCATGATAACTTTCCAGGCGACTCTGACGTAATGTGGATGAAAATGGCCTTAATGGCGGCCAGTCGAGCCGAGATACCAAGGGAAACTGCGGACATGCCAAGTGTTGGCTGCGTAATTCGTCGCTCAAGAACTCGCGGCTCTCCAGCAGTGCTTGCAGTTGGTTGGAATGGATTCCTTCCCAATACACCTGAGGAGGAGTTAAAAGAAATAAAAGGCCGCTCTTTTAAAGGGGAGAATGCTGATCAGAAAAGAGACAACGCATTGACTGCGGAACTCGGCCTTCATGCTGAGACAAACGCTCTACAGTACTGCTCCGAGAATCCGGAAATGGCCACTGTTTACGTCACTCATATGCCGTGCTACGATTGTGCAAAACAACTTGTTGCACATAAAGTTGGGCGTGTCCTTTACCTGTATTGTACAACTTACTCGGAGGGTGATCATGAACCGAGAACGATTCGTCTTTTTAAAAAGTTCAACATCTCATGCATAGCCTTTAGCAAGCGTGACAAGGTCCTGGAAGATTTTAGCAAGTCTTTTCTTGAACATAGAGGTATTCTTCGGGGAAACACTGATGCCGAAACACCTCCAGAAAGCTGTCCGTCATTCCTAGATTCAAGAGACAGCAAGCCCTTGCCTGCGTCGCAGACGCTCTATACACATGTTTAGACGAGTGCGTTGACCGGCTGCAAAAAGAAATTGTTGACATCGTTCTAGGGCGGAATTACATTTTGTCAAAGTATATAAGGCAAATTTCCGAAAACTACCATAATATTCTTTAAAGCACAAGTTTAAGTACTGCATCATGTAGGCTTGCTTTTCCAATTGGTGCTGAGCACAAACTACAGCATTTATTGGAACATAGCGATCCCTTGAATAAGTGTCACCAGCAGTTACTTAGAATGGGAGAAAAATTATAAAAGAAGCACTGCCCTGTAATGATGGCCCTTTAAAACAAGATAAGACTATACAGGATTAATTATTGATGATTTAAAAAGGGGAAAGAAAATCAGGTTATATTAAGCTGAGCTGAGTGTGTTTCGAATTTTCAGACATTTGCAGATCATAGAAGAATGCTAACGATAGCTTTATATATAGTTTAGTTTATGTGTCTCTTACTTAAGAAGCCTTCCTTTTATTTTGATAACTTAATTTTTTGGCTTTAGTATTCCTTTATCACAAAGAAAGAAAGCCGCAGGTCATCTCAGAGGGGAGGGGGAGGGGTGCGCATCCCCTGCACTTTCCTCCTAAATCCGCCACTGAAGGAAATCCACAGGGGAAATCGACTTTGGCTTGAGTTAGCGCGAGGTTCGGGTTTACGAGGGTTTGAATTATCGGGAGTCAACTGTAATATATTTCAAAGAGAAACAAAGAGATGATCTGTGTGATTTCACACGGACTTCTTTTATAAAATGATCTCACAAGGGATGGGACATCTTGTCTACAGATATTAAAGATTGACAAAAATCGATGATGTTATTTTTTTTATGTTAAGTCATTGGTTATAACTGAGGAAATGACTGAAGCGGCAAGTAACGGCTACGACGAATTTCCTGACAACACTGATGTCATGTGGATGAAAATGGCCTTGATGGCAGCCAGTCGTGCTGAAGTAACGGAGCATGCAAAAGGAAAGCCTAGTGTTGGCTGCGTAATTCGTCGCTCAAGAAATCGTGGTCCTCCTGCAGTGTTAGCAGTTGGATGGAACGGTTTCCTTCCTAATACACCTGAGGGGGAGTTAGAAGAAATAAAAGGTCGTCGATTTAAGGAGTCAAGGGCTGCTAAAGATAGGGACAATGCACTGACTGCGGAACTCGGCCTTCATGCTGAGGTAAACGCCCTACAGTACTGCTCCGAAAGACCGGAGATGGCTACAATTTACACGACTCATGTGCCGTGCTACAATTGTGCAAAACAGCTTGTTGCACATAAAGTTGGGCGTGTGTTTTACCTGTTTTGGATGAAAGATAGTGAAACGTCAATAGAGCTTTTCAAGAAATTTGATATAACTTGCGTACCCTTTGGAAGGCGAGGCGAAGTGCTAGAGGATTTTAACATGCCAGTTTTCCTTGAAAAACGCAAAATTGTTGAGGGAAGCACTGTTGCGCAAACATCCACAATACCCAATCAATACTTTTTGGATTGTAGAGACAATGGGGATAAGCACTTGAAAGAAGTTGAAAACTATAAATGTAAGTTGCCTTGAGTTCTAGGGCAATATCATTTGATCCATGATAATGATAATGATAATAACTTTATTTTACGAGGGGAGCACTTTACAGTAAACACTGACTAGCCTGTACCCCTTGCCTATTAAAGACCCTGTTTACATGGAGTGGGGGACCCCGGTCTAGTGGGGTAAGTTTCTTTTGTTTTGTGTCCCCCAGAGCGTGAAAACAAAAGAAACTTACCCCACTAGACCGGGGTCCCCCACTCCATGTAACCAGGCCCTAAATTAGAATAGAAACTAATTTATAAGTATGCAGCCGAAAAGAAATTTACTGACCTTCTAATTTCATCTATATTTAAGCAATCAAAAAATTTTAAACAGACAAAAGACTGATTGTTTTGAAAAAAGCCCATTAAGTTTTAAACCAAGCACTTTTCCAAGTTCCAGAAACACTGAAGGAAGGTTTAGTGGGAGAGCAACAGCGTATTTACTTTAACTCGGCTTCTAATAATTGGTACGCAAATCGGATAGCTTATTAAAAATTGACTAACAAAAATTGGCATCCAAAACTGCTATGGCCCTGTTCAAAGTTTTAGACTGTGCAATTTCTGGGATCTGGAAAAAATTGATTTACTTCAGACCATTTCCTAAATTACTCTTCGTACTATTTGGTGAATGGACTACGCCTATTTCGAAAAACACTGAGCTGCTAGCATCAAAATTGTTTGAAGTAATTTTAGCGTTGATTTACTCAGTTATTACAACTACAGGAAGGAAAAAGAAAATATGCTTAATTAATTTATTTTTTACTTAGGGGAGGAAATCAAATATTTAAAAAAGTAAGGAGGGAGAACAAGAAGAAACCGGATGCCACGATGACTTTCCAGGCAACTCTGACATAATGTGGATGAAAATGGCCTTAATGGCGGCCAGTCGGGCCGAGATACCGGGGGAAACTGAGAACAAGCCAAGTGTTGGCTGCGTAATTCGTCGTGCAAGAACTCGTGGTCCTCCAGCGGTGCTAGCAGTTGGTTGGAATGGTTTCCTTCCCAATACACCTGACGAGGAACTAGCCGCAATAAAAGGTCGCTCCTTTAAGAAGCCAAATAAAAGTCAGAAACGGGACAACACATTGACTGCGTTACTCGGCCTTCATGCTGAGACAAACGCCTTACAGTACTGCTCTGAGGCTCCAGAGAAGGCCACCGTTTACGTCACTCATCTGCCTTGCTATAATTGTGCAAAACAACTTGTTGCAAATAAAGTTGGGCGTGTCTTTTACCTGTTTTGGATGACTTACCCGGACGGTGAATCGGAGAGAACGATGAGCCTTTTTGAAAAGTTCGATATCTCATGCATAGCCTTTAGCAAGCGTGATAAGGTCCTGGAAGATTTTAGCCCGAATTTTCTTGGGCTTTGAGGCATTGTCCGGGGATGCACTGGTGACAAAACGCCTCCAGAAGGGTGTCCGTCCTTCTTAGATTCAAGAGACCGCAAGTAAACTACGTGAAATTGCATTATAGTTTAAGCTTAATACAACAGCTATATTCAGTAGAAATTGTTGAAATCGTTCTAAGGCGGAATTACATTTTATCAAAGTATATAAGGCAAGTTTCAAAACTACCATAAAAATTTTTTAAAGAACAGGTTTAAGTACTGCATCATGTAGGCTTGCTTTTCCAATTGGTGCTGAGCACAAATTGAAGTTGCTATGAATCAACGACGACGCCAAGTACGTTGTTTCCATTCTTTTATATATAAAAGTGACGGCAATAGCAACTCTTTCAAGTTAAAGCATAAGCTAATGGAAAAAAATTATCTTTAGAAGACAATCTCGTCAAGACAAGCTTGCTCGTGTAAAGGAAAACTTTACGAAGCTTCTTGAAATCTCTTCAAAATAGAAAGCTGTCGGTCCTTCAGAGATTCAAGAGACCGCAAGATCGGGCAAGGTTGCAAGTCATAGTTAAAGCTTACTAACCCATGACAAACTTAAATGGGTTTCAATACCACCCTTCCTGTGAAACACAATGTTTTCACTAAAAAGTAATTAAAATCTTTTTTAATCTAGCCATTTACTCTTCAATTGACAGATGGTGAAAATTCACATGAATAATTGCAAGATTATCACCAGTATTATTATTGTTATTATTACCATTATTATCGTCGTCATCATCATCATCATCATCATCATCATCATCATTATCATTGTTAAGAAAAAGATAAGGCAGTGAAGTTTCTAAAAGTTAGACAGCTTATAGGTGAGACCTCATCTTTCTATTCGAATAATAATTTACCTTAACAAGAAAATAAATGCGAAGACAAATCTTAATATTCAATATAATGCAGCGTACATTTTTAGGAGAGAATTTATCAAATATCCAATAAACACTAATTTGATGTGGTGTACGCCAAGATAAGGCTCCGTTCTATGGGTCACCACTCATTTCGTTACATGTAACTAATACTGTTCTAACACTGTTTGTATTTTTCTACTTTTGCATATAACACCGACGTTTTTATGCACACAAAAATCGTAAGAAATTGCTTTTCTATAAATCCTCGATATTGCCATATTTAACATATTGTCATCTTACATGGCACAGTAAAGCCTCCGACGCCAGAAAAGTTGAAAGAGTTCAGAAACGAGCCCTTAGGATTTAGACTACGAGCAGTCCCTCTTTTTTTCTTGGTCCGTCGAGCAAAACGCCCGAGACACGCAAAATGACCGCGCTCGTGTACTCCCCTTACTAAATCTGAAGAAAAGAGAAGCTGCTCGCAGTCTATTAGGATTGTGCATAACATACAATCAGTAGAGTACTCTAATTTTCGTGACCGTGCCAGTCTACCTAGCCTGCAAAATAGGTGTTTACAAGATATTGCTATCTTAATGTATAAAGTCAAACATGGTATGGTACCCAGAAATAAGGAATAAGGATTTTCATATACCTAGATTTAATGAAACATTCTATCAGGTACTTTGGACCATAAATATAGTTTAGATTGGACAGTAAAGTCAAAGACAAACCTAGCTTACAATCTTTTGAGTCCAGCATACGACACATAAACCCTGTAGATCTTGTAAGCGACAATTGTGGCTCATATATAAATTGTAGTTCTTAATTAAGAAATTTAGTAATATTTTTAGCATTTTCTTGTGTATTTTAATAATAATAATAATGACAATCTTTATTGAGGATGCCCACTTCACCCTAAAGTGATTTAAAAAAAGGGTCCTTCTAACGAAAAAAAACATTAGTGAATAAGACAAAACTATCACTATAAATTAGAACTTACTAAGAACTGATAACTATCAATTAATCAAATCACCCTAAAGTGCTTTACAGAAGGGTCCTCCTACTAAAAAACATCAAGTGAAAAAGACTAATTTATAACTAAACTTGAACTTACTAAGAACTAACTATCAATTAATCAAATTGTTACATTGCGCATGACTTATCTAGTTTATCAGATTTCATTCGTTCGAAGAAAAATTTGTCCTTAGACCTGGTATTATAATCATGATGTTCTCTGTTTAGGACAATATTAAAAGAATCTGTAAACAAGTTATTCAGGCACTTAAACTTAAAGATGGCACGATGCTCAGCACGAGCCTCAGTGGCTGATCATGATGTACGATCCGAGGCGGTAAATCTAAAATTATCAGTACGCGCTGCTTTGTTTTATAGAACTTGTAGTTGTTCCATTGAAGCCACATTACCCCTGTCTCCCCAGATAATATCAGCATTGTCGAAAATAGGTAGGGTGTAACTGTTA